>NC_060053.1:1435000-1735000 GCF_905333055.1 Maniola jurtina
GCTGTATTCTAATTTGGGAAATAAAATGTGATAATTTGCAATAATATGGAATTCCGTTAATAATTTAATAGTCCGTTTTTCAAACCTCCACGAGTTTCAACTTTTACAAGATCTCTCAAGTTTTTTTTTTAAATCTTTTTATATATACCTAAAATCAAAATAGTAAGTATAACAAAAAATATATCGAGTTTTGTATGAAATTATTGGGATATACTAATATTTCCTATATTATAGGACAGGTAAAAATAAATAAATAATGATGTAGTAAATTCAACCAGCTACGGTTATAATTTTTGCAAGGGTTTGTGGAGTGGAAATCTGTCAAATTTTTTTTTTATAGTATAATTAAGTACCTATGTTCAATTTACTTTGACTTTTAGTTTAGGTAGGTAATTTTTAACCGACTTCCAAAAAAGGAGGAGGTTCTCAATTCGTCGGAATCTTTTTTTTTTTCAAATATTTTAGTTGTATGTAAGTTTACGCAGGTAAATTATACATAATATTATGTTCAATAATGCAATAATAAATTGGCAATTTGTAAAATAAACTTAAATCTAAATTAAAACTTAAAATAATAACCATTAAAATTAAAAACTGAAATGAATTAAATTAAATCTAAAACCGTGAATAGTTTTAATTATAGAAAAAAATCTTTTTTCAAATTATATTAGGGGTCCTGAGTGTGTCAGGAGTCCTGACACTGAATATTTGGAGAAACTATGATGTTAGCTGTTAATGATTAAGACAACAATAGTTGCGTTATTCTATGTTTGTCAATAAGGTCAGTGTGTTGTGCTTAACCCGAGGATGTTCTTGCGTTCACGTGCTGATCTGC
The DNA here is from genome assembly GCF_905333055.1 of Maniola jurtina. NCBI lineage: Eukaryota > Metazoa > Arthropoda > Insecta > Lepidoptera > Nymphalidae > Maniola > Maniola jurtina. The sequence goes on from NC_060053.1 coordinate 1,435,836, forward strand.
GAATCATTGAAGTGGGAGCTTTTCAAGGGGTAAGATTTTGACAATTTTTTTTTCTTCTTCTTCTAGTGCCATCTCCTATCGGAGGTTGGCAATCATTAAGGCTAACTGGATTAAGTTCGCCGCTGTCTTAACAGGGCTCTCTCCGTCACTTACTCCATACACTCGTAGCCTGTTTTCATTTGAATATTAAGCAACCAAAGTCCATGAAATTTTGCAGACATTATCCTAGACACTAATATCTGTGCCTGTGGTGTTTTAGATTTTTCTAAAAATATGTAGTTTTAAAATTACTGGGGCTCAAAGATTTGTATGTGAATTTTTAAGACCGCTTAACTTTGAAACCGAATATTTGAACGAAAATCTGGAAAGCCACAGGCATAGATATTAGTTCCCGGAACGTTTCTACAAAATTTCATTTAGTATGATTGGTTAGTAGGCTCCAATGAGAGACGAACTACGTTTGTATGAAGCGAGTGACAGAGAGACCCCTTTTAAACAGAGACCTATAAGTAGCTACTCATGTTGAATCACTGGCGAAGGTTCAATGTTTTTATCGAGTGACAATACCTATTTAATCGAAGTGAGTAACTTCTTTCTTTAAAAATATTCTGTAAAACATACATTCAGCACTCAGAATTTAAGAAAAGTGATTAATGTTTCTACGTAGGTACCTTTAGCAGCTGATATCTTTAAATTATCCCTTGGCCTAAGCTATCAAATATGCGTTAAAGGTACATACAAATACTACTCTATCCCACACATTTTGTTCCTCTGAAAATAAGACACGTCTGGCTCTACGGGGATCTTGCTCTATTAGTCCCTTTGTGATTTGAACGAAACGATAAGCGACACTAAAAAGCGATAAGTATATACCACATATTATTGTCAGTGGTATAGGTATCCTAGGCACATCGCGCGAAGCCGGGTCTAGTGAACTAGTAATAATATATATATAGGCTTACGCTTGGTTGCAATCAAATTAACTACTAGATTGCGGGAGAACTACATCAATTATTATTACAATCGCAATCGTTGTGATTGGCTGAATTTATGGTATTCTTGTTGCAACAATATATTTTAGCCAATAGTGAGCGAGCATCAACCTATCAGAGGTGATTGCGAGTGTGATATTATAGCTGTCATTCTACCGAAATCGAGCCGTGCTGATATAAATCACTTAGCAATAAAATATGTTGTTAAATTATCTACTAACTATCTAAGTAAACGGTACCTATGCACAAATAATTAATAATGGTAAGGTACCTATTTAAGTACCTAATTAAAAAAATATTGAACTAAAGAGTCTTTTAAGTGCTCATAAGTTAATCGTTACTTAGTTACGCAAAATATCCAAACATAACTACAAGTCATTTCTAATTATTAACTAGAATTTTGTAAATCAGTAAAATTCTTCCGAATTCGTTACATACTTAACTCGCACAATATAGCTTGTACGCTTTCTAAACATAAAATAACTGTTGAAATTCAGACATAACATGACTGAGGCTCGCTAATCGCATTTTTGTTTTACAAAACTTTACATCATTGTGTTGTGCAATTATTATGTCAGGATTTAGACAGGCTTCGGCGATAGCCTAGTGGTTAAAACGTCGGTTTCCTATTCGGGGTTCGATTCCGGTTACCTACGCATTGCGCACCTCTCCATTTTTGAGGAAAGGTACAGAAAGAGCTTGCACCCCAGGAAAGGACATAACTACTTTTTGCTTACCCAAAAATCAAAGAGGGGGATTCTAAAAAACCGGCCAAGTACGAGTCAGCCTTGTGCACTGAGGGTTCCGTACTCGGGTATTTTTTTCGATATTTTGCACGATAAATCAAAAACTATTATGCATGAAAATCTGTTTTAGAATGCACAGGTAAACCCCTTTCATATGATGCTCCACTGGGTTGAAAATTGAAAATACTCACAAATTAATTTTTTCGGATTTTTTCTTTACTTGTGCTACACGACCTACCTACCTGCCAAATTTCATGATTCAAGGTCAACGGGAAGTACCCTATAGGTTTTCTTTACAGACAGACTGACAGACAACAAAGTTCCTTTTGAGGTCCTAAAAACCTAAATCCAAATGTAGTATTACATGAAGATAAAAATCAAATCTTCGTACCTTACTTTACTATCTATATCTCATCAACAGACTGACATAAATCACTATAACTCCGCGTATATATCATTTTAATTGTCATACTAATAATAAGAACAGGCGCGCGACCGTGATATTTAGGTATTGTGAGTTCACCAACCGTGAGATGGTGTTTGAACGATTTCTTTAAAAGAATAGATGTTTTTAAGCACCTAGATATTTAATAGAAACTATTTAGTTCAATAAGTTTAATACTTTATTCAGCACACAAAACAGGGAAAAACCGGCCAGGTGCGAGCTAGACTCGCGCACCGAGGGTTCCGTACTCGGGTATTTTTCCGACATTTTTCACGATAAATCAAAAACTATTATCGAAGCCGACGTCCTAATCACTAGGCTATCGCCGTTTCTTATGTCTAGTATGCCGTTAGTAAGTAATTGGTATTTAAAGGCCTTCAACTATGATTGACGCCTACACTTTATTGTGAATGCAGCTTTATTAAATTGTAATGCACAGACAGACATACTCGCTACGAGATTATTGCCTACGGTATGTAGGTATGCTGAATTTATTATTATTTAGCTGGCAGCTACCTTGGACAACGAATTAGTTTGGCCATCCAACTGGATTACTGTACCAAGTGGGGTAACATATGAAAGGGCTTTACATGTACATTCTAAAACAGATTTTTATTTACTTTTATGCATAATAGTTTTTGGTTTATCCTGCAAAATGTCGGAAAAATACTCGAGTAGGTACGGAATCCTCGGTGCGCGAGTCTGACTCGCACTTGGCCGATTTTTATTCGAATTATTCCCATTATCACTTCAGCTTTACAACCTATGTCTGCTGAGCCTTAGTATAATGGTGTCGAAAACACGTGCCTATTATTGTCATGCACATTATGCCATGATTATGCAACTGCAGAACAATGGAGCGCAGGTGTGGGAAAGTGTGGGATGAACCTCAATTAGTCAGGGGTGCCGTACGTGAACGTAGATGACTTGTAGTGACGTGCAGGTCATCCACACTTCTAAATATATAAAAGGAAAAGGCGACTGCCTGATTGACTGACTGCCTGATTGACTGACTGACTGATTGACTGACTGACTGACTGATTGACTGACTGACTGACTGATTGACTGACTGATTGACTGACTGACTGACTGATGACTATCAACGCCCACGGGCTGAAATTTGGTATGTAGATAGAGCTATTATGATATAGACACTAGACACCCAATATAACTAGAATACATTGGTGATGAAAACCGAATGAAAATCCCTAAGATGGATCCTCATACTCTACAAACAGACAAACTCAGCGGAAATGCGCTTTTCTAATAACTTTATCTTTATCTTTTATCTTTATACATGCAAAAAAATCACACCGATCCGTTAGTCCTAAGATGGTTTCTGATCTATACTCAATACTCATATTCTACAGACAGACAAGCACGGCGGAAATACATACTTTTCTAATAATTTATCTTTTATCTTTGTATCCGTTCAAAAAATCACGCCGATCCGTTAGTCCGTTGCGGCGTGATGGAAGGACAAACCAACAAATCAATAAACCAACACACTTTTGCATTTAATCATCATGGGTAGTGATTAGGATTGGGATTGCAGCGACGTAAGTAGTTAATGGTGTTAGAAACCCATGGCATGCATATTAAGCCTTCGTTATGCAACTGGTAAACAATAGATTGGTGTGGGATGCAATAATTACTCACAGGTTCCGAAGATGAAGGTAGATAAGATGAGAGATGGGCAGATGGGCGGGCATGCATTATCTTTTCGCCTTGTACCCGTTCAGTTACCTAAGCCCACGGTTAATAGTTACCAGTAAGTCTTCGGAGGTTGTTAACTCTAGCTAAAAATTTAATTAAAAAGATTTGCACAAAATTAGTCTACTTCATGATGCTTAAATTTTGGTGAGTGCATTAAATTCTTTATTTTTTTTTTGGGTTCCGTACCTCGAATGGAAAAATGGAACTCTTTTAGGATCACTTTGTTGTCTATCTGACTGTCAGTCTGTTGTCTGTCCATCTGTCGTATCTGTCAAGAAAACCTAAGGGTACTTCTCGTTGACCTAGAATCATGAAAGGCAGATAGGTAGGTTTTATAGAACAAAAAGGGAAAAATCCGAAAACCGTGAATCAATGGTCATCACAAAAAAAAAATTAAATGTGTTTATGAAGAAATAATAATTATTATAAGTATTTTCAATTTTCAAATTAAGATAAGCAGGTATATACCAAGTGGGGTATCATATTATGAAGGGGCTTTACCTGTACATTCTAAAACAGATTTTTATTTATTTTTATGCATAATGGTTTTTGATTTATCGTGCAAACTGTCGGAAAAAATACCCGTGTACGGAACACTCGGTGAGCGAGTCTGACTCGCACTTGGCCGGCTTTTTAATAAATGAAGTCGTTGTGGTTGAATTTGTTCTTTAGTTTCAACTTTCAACCGAACGATAGGTAGGTACTACTTATCATAAATTACTTACTGGTGCACATCACACTAATATTATAAAGGCGAAAGTTTGTATGTGTGTGTGTGTGTGTGTGTGTATGTATGTTTGTTACTCCTTCACGCGAAAACCACTGGACGGATTCGGCTGAAATTCAGAATGGAGATAGATAATATCCTGGATTAACACATAGGCTACTTTTTATCCCGGAAAATCAAAGAGTTCCCACGGGATTTCGAAAAACCTAAATCCACGCGGACGAAGTCGCGGGCATCAGCTAGTAGACCATAATTATACCTAGAGCAGAGATAGAGCCTCTGAACTTAAATTAGTAAGTATAATTTTTTTGGGTGTTTTATGTAGGGTAGCTTGTTTAGTACCACAGCGGTTCAGAAAGCAGATTCAAATGTTTAAATCGGTTTAACGGATTGTGGAAAAAAATTAAACATAGGTACGTAGGTACTCGAATCCATAAAACCTTCAATCTGTTCCATCTGAGATAAAGCCCATAAAAGCAATTTCCCATAAAACTGGTTCTTACAACCCCATACAAGCAATGTATGAATGAACGTAAAGTTTGCACCTATTTACCATACAAGAGTGGTCATGTGACATGTACTCTAATGTAATATGCTGGATATGGCGAAGATATCTCATTACAGTTTACACGCTGGTAGGTTCCAGTAATTAAGGGCCACGGACAATAATTAGGTAGGTACATGTTTTGGACGCAATCTATTACATCTAACATACAAGAAGAAGCGTGTGAAAGACTGTTCAAATTCAAATCCATACTAATACTAGCTGATGCCCGCGACTTCGTTCGCGTGGATGTAGGTTTTTAAAATTCCCGTGGGAACTCTTTGATTTTCCGGGATAAAAAATAGCCTATGTGCTAATCCAGGGTATAATCTATCTCCATTCTAAATTTCAGCCCAATCCGTCCAGTAGTTTTTGCGTGAAGGAGTAACAAACATACACACACACACATACAAACTTTCTCCTTTAAAATATTCTATCTATCTACTGTCTGTCTATCTGTCTATCTGTCTGTCTGCTACCTTTTCACGGTTCAACAGTTTAACCGATTTTGATGAGGTACAGAGTTAGCTTATGTCCCGGGAACGGACATAGGCTAGGTACTTTTGTCCCGGAAAATCGAAGAGTTCCCTCGGGATTCTCAAAGACCTATCCGTTCAACCGATTTATGTGAGTACAGAGGTAGCTTGCGTCCCGGAAATTGACATAGGCGACGTTTTATCCCGGAAAGCAGACTTCCCACGGGGTTTTTAAAAAACCACGCGGACGAAGTCATGCATATCATCTAGTTAATGATATTTATCTTGAATCGAAAGTTAAATCAGAGTTTTTTGGTTAATACTAGATTCCGCTACCGCTTATGACTTGACGCTTAAGCAGCAGTGCGTAGAAGGCGAAAGCTGCGTACAATAATTACCGTACTATTATGGTTTCTAACTACAAATTGTACCATATGGCAGTAACCCGTTCCTCAAACTGATACTGTGAATAATATGTAACCAATTAGATTGGTTAAGTAACGTTGAATTGTTTTTTTTTTTGTTTTTTTTTTTTTGGAGACACGCAGTACTAAAGTAAAATAACAGATAATACACACACACAAAACACACAAACCACAACTGTCTCCACAGAAACGTCCACACCCATTAAACAATTCATGTACAAAACCAAATAATCGGGTATAAAAATGCGCGTAGGTACAAAAATGAAAAGAAAAAAAAATTGTTATGAAATAGATGGATGGCCGGAATATTTTAACTTCAAGTAAACAATAGTGCAGTGATTGCCTTAGTCAGGGGGTCCGGAGTTCGATTTCAGGCCAACTTTTACTTTTGTATTTTTCTTTTTAATTTCAATTAAACTTTTACAAGTATTTAACAATCTTCAAAAGCATCTACCACCGGTTCGGAATGCCTTTCCTACCGAGATGAACCAGCAAGAAACTCGGCGGTTGCTCTTTTCACAGATCAGATGGTTGGTAATGACTCTGGCATCAGTACAAAAAACCTACCGTAGTTTTTCATGCAAAACATTACTTAACGGAGGTTCAATTTTTCAACAACAAATTACAATTCAAACAGCAAGGTCGCTGTTCTTGACTTAAATTGAGGCCACGTGAAAAATCGCTGCGAGGCGACGCTGCCGTATTATTCATATAGAAAATTAACCTATTTCAGCTCTTGTGCTACGGCTACACTATCGGCATTCGGCAAATAGTCCTTCTTCTTATTTTGTACTAGAGGATGCCCGCGGCCTCGCCCGCGTGGATTTAGGGTTTTCGATATCCCGTGGGAACTCTTTGATTTTCCGGGAAAAGAAGTAGCCTATGTGCTAATCACACTAATATTATAAAGGTGAAAATTTGTATGTGTGTGTGTGTGTATGTTTGTTACTCCTTCACGCAAAAACTACTGGATGGATTTGGCTGAAATTTGGAATGGAGATAGATAATATCCAGGATTAGCACATAGGCTACTTTTTATCCCGGAAAATCAAAGAGTTCCCACGGGATTTCAAAAAGGTTAAATCCACGCTGATGAAGTCGCGGGCATCATCTAGTCCAAAATATTATCTATCTCCATTCCCAGCCAAATCCGTCCGTCCGTTTTTCCGTGAAGAAAAATCCGTCCGTCAGTTTTTGCGTGAAGAAGTAACAAACATACACACACACATACACACAAACTTTCGCCTTTATAATACTAGTGCGATTAGCCCTTATTAATCCATTGTTGGACATCGCCTCCTCACGTGCATGGCATTCTTCTCGGTGTTGGGCGAGCCTTCTCCAAGTTTTCCCTTATCTAAATAGTTCCGTTAGTTAACGCTAATAAATACGTAGATAGTTTACGATAGTACGGTTTGACGACCTCCCTTTTTAGGGTTCCATACCTCAAAAGGAAAAACGGAACCCTTATAGGATCACTTTGTTGTCTGTCTGTCTGTCCGTCTATCGTGTCTGTCAAGAAAACCCGTTAATTCCCGTTGGCCTGAAATCATGAAACGCAGGTAGGTAGGTCTTATAGCACAAGTAAAGGAACAAATCTGAAAACCGTGAATTTGTGGTTACATCATTTAAAAAAAAAAATTAAAATATATTTCAATTTTCAAAGTAAGATAACTATATTAAATGGGGTATCATATTAAAGGGCTTTACCTGTACATTCTAAAACAGATTTTTATTTATTTATATACTTATTAGTTTTTGATTTATCGTGCATAATGTCGGAAAAAATACCCGAGTAGGGAACGAGTCTGGCTCGAACGTGGCCGGTTTTTTTAAACCTATATTCCCGCCAATCATTCGGATTAGCGCGAACGTGCGGAGCGATACTATGGCCTCCAGCCACACAATTCTCGATATCACGAATCATTTGCCGAATCCCGACAGTGTGGCTGTAGCATTATGCACACTAGCTCTGGCCATTCAAGGCTAAAATCGGCCCTTGCTGTAACGGCCTGCTCTAATTTCTAGGGTGTTTTATAAAAAGTAGGCTTAGCCAATGCCGATGCGTGTAGCACCTAACGAAAATTTGAAGTATTCGAAAAATGGAGAACAGTGATAGAATCACCAAAGGCAGATATTTTCTGTTGACGTTGACTCTCCGACCCGGAGGTAGTGTTGATATGTCTTTCTTAAGTATTTCCTTTCCGTCATTTCCTTGTATTTTATTTATCTTAGTCTCCTCTGAAACCCGTATGACTTAGTAGATGATATGAAACAAATACCTATAATTTTTAATTATAATATAATTATGGGAATAGTGGCCACTGTTTGCGCACCCAGGTGCGACGGTGTACTCTGTCGTTGCGAAAAATAAAACTGTTGTAGCGTTATTAAACGCTAAAATTAACATGTTTTGGCAATAATGAAATAAATATTAATATTTAGTTTGCAACTCGTAAAATATTCTTTAATACTGGTTTGCAAAAGATTACTCTACGTACTTAATATCACCTTTTCTTTATGATAAAAAGAGAGACGGACTGACTGACATAATTATCAACCTGCAGGCTGCAGCTCAAACCACTGCACTGGGTCTTAAAACTTCAACATTTTCATTTAAAGGTTTTCTTTATAACGTAGGAAGGTTTTTGGAATTTTTACGCGAGCGAAGTCGGGGAAGTCAGCTAGTTATTTTTGTGCATCAACATCTTGAATTTTATAATTAGATAATAGCTTAATACACTCGGATTGTTTTTAAAAATCACTGTGGTGAATGGTGATAATGCCGCATTTGCACCCAAGCAATTTTTTTCTTCTTGTTTAGATATATACGTTTACTTGCAACAAAGCTAAATACTACTTTTTTAACAACACTTCCCATATTAAAACGTGACAGTGTATTTCTTTGTTGGTTTATCCTTCAATCGCGCCGCAACAGAGCAAGAAATCGAAGTGATTTTTGGCATGTTGCATGCTACTTTTTATCGCCAAAAATCAAAGGGTTCTCAAGGGATTTTAAAAAACCTAAATCCATCCGGACGTCGTAGCCAGGTTATCGAATAAAGCGAAAGCTTTTTTGGAACCCTCTTGGCTAACCCCTCGCTAATGAAGGTCATCAGTAGTTTTACGCACTTCATGGCGTAAAAATGAGGTTACGGAGACGGGGGAATATTTCGATTGCGTTAATTATGACGTCAAGCTAAAACACATCCCATACCAGGGGATTGTTACGCTACGGAATTGCAATCACAATCATCATCATCAAACTCAAACTCAAAATCATTTATTCAAAATAGGTGCTATTGTACACCTTTTGATAGTCAGAATTGTTAAATTTGTAAGATAATAATTAATTACGTGAACTTAAAACTAAAGCTTTAAAGGTTCCAAACGTGCCCGAGTCTGTGAAGAGTCATCCGATAGACGTCCATAGCTGGACTAGGACTCTTGTTGGGACGTCCGTACGCCAGGGTCCTGCATCGCTAGAATCCAGCGGCTACCTTCGTCTCGTTTGATGTCGTCAGTCCACTTAGTGGGAAGTCTTCCAACACTGCGGTTTTTAGGGTTCCGTACCTCAAAAGGAAAAATGGAACCCGTACAGGATCACTTCGTTATCTGTCTGTCTGTCTGTCTGTCCGTCCGTCCATCCGTTCTGGAAAATAATGAGTTTTAAGAACCTATTTTCACGCAAACGAAGTCGCGGGCATCAGTTAGTCAATAATAAGGACGTGAAATGCTTCTACAAATTGCTGAAATGTATGAAAACTTTTTATATTTATACTTTCAAACGATAAGCCCCATTCAAGTTTCTACTAACGCCATCTAGTTGTCAGATAAAATGAAATAAACACGTGTATGTGTCGTCTTTCCAGTGCGGTGTCGACGTCGAAGCGGAAACGTGAGACGTCGTTCGCGATCATCGCGGAGCCTTCCCCCTCCCGCCCCACCAGCCCGCACTCGCTGCCAGTGGAGATAAGACCCGGGAGAGTTTCACCCTTTAAAGGTAAATCTTTTCAAATACTTTGCAGTGCGGTGTCGATACTAAGTACTTATAAATATATAATTTGCATGGCGGTCATTTTGAAATCGCCATCTTGGTTTTTTATAATTTCTTGATATAGCAGCAATGGAAATGAAATATACACAGGCGAAAATTTCAAAGCTCCACCTATTACGGTTCATGAGATGCAGCCCGCAGACAGACGGACGGACAGACGGGCGAACACCGGAGACTTAATAATAAGTTCCCGTTCTTGTTAGCACCATTCAGGTATGAGTTACGACCCTTAAAAATAAAATTGACTATTTACTAGTCTTAAAAGGTTTTTTAAGCTTGATTCTTCTTTTCCTAAAGACAAGATTCCTTACTTTCGTAAATCACGACTATACCAATCAATGCCTCTTCAGTAATCATGTGTGATATTATGCTATTTAAAAAACATAATATATCATGTTTTAATTTGTAGTGCTAAACAGCTTCCTAACAGCAATTCTTTTGATTTTAGGTCGAGGCTTCAGAGAAGAAACCTCGCGTCACAACACACCAAAAACCTCAGCTGCCAACTCCAGATCAAACTCACCTCCAAGAAGAACCAACTCTTTGACAAGGCTTGACAACATGGCGCCGATCGCCACACTACCTCCCCCCGGACCGGTCCACAGGCCTCCCAGAGACTTCCTGAAAGAGAACATGGAAGAGATACGAGAACTAAGCGAACTAAATAGAGAAAAGAACGAAGCAGAAGCGGAGAAACAAAGAAGAGAAGAAGAGATAGCGTTATTAAAAGAAATGGGTGTGTTGAAAAGTGTCACTAATTCTAGGACAAACTCGCGGAGTAACTCCCCAGGTAGACTAAATTTAAGATCTCGATCTAATTCCCCATCAGCGATATTACACTTCGAGAACATTTCACGAAATAGCACTGAATTTCTTAATAAAGAAGAAGCAGGACCAAGACCTGTGATTCATCGATCAAGAGTACGATCGCTATCGAAATCCCAACCGCAATCAAGTAACGGTTCTCCCATAAATTCCAAAATACCGAAACGCCAAAATTCTGTCTCTCCCACGAGAAGTTCTAAACAACCTGATAATAAAACTTTAAATGGCAGTCAAAAATACATGTCAAATAGTACAAGCAGTATAAATGAAACTATAAGAATAGGTAGTCAAATGCACGATAAAAGAACTACTCAAAGTAGTCAACAGTTAAACGTTTCTCAACCTAATGTGAAAGGTAAACCTCCAATTTCACCTGGCAGAAGTGGACCTCCTCCTTCTAACAAGTCGATAAATGCAAAAAGACTGTCACCAATAGTTGGTACGCCAAACAAAAGTCCAGTCGATGATTTGAAACCAGGTTCTGCGAAAACTAATTCAAAACCTACTACAACAGCGAGAAAGTCATTAAAAACAGCTGGCAGTACTCCTGCTGCGTCTAGATTAAATTCTAGACAGATTAGCAGAACTACCAGTAGGGAAGCCAGTCCTGACAAACGTAACCCTCCAACTAAAACAGCTAAGCCTGCTGTAGGTGTTACTAAACCTCCAGTTACTAAGGCAGCACAAAAACCTCCTATTTCAAGCAAAACAGAATCCAAAAAACCAGTAAGCCGAACAAATAGTGTCAAAAACTTAACTAGAGTCCCGAGTACAAAGAATTTAAATGATAAACCTCCATTAAGCAGACAAGTTAGTAAGAAAGAATTATCAGCCAAATCGAAATCTACGACTAAATTAAACGAAATTGTATCTAAAACTGATAAAGCTGCTAAAACTGGGACTAAAACTGGTGAAACTAAGAAAAATGCTGAAGTTCAAGTTAAAGGAAAAGAAGAAGTCACTACAGCAGACGCAAACTTTGGTGACGAATTGTCAACTCAAGATAACGGAACTCAATATGATAAAACTAAAAACGATGATATGGTGATACTTACAAAGAAAAATATCATGTCTATGACTACTGCTGCCATTACTTCACAACCATTGGAAGTGGTAGCTACAGTTACCAATCAGCTACCGAGTGTTCTAGAAAAAGCTAGAGAAAAAAATATGCTTGAGAGGTTAAGCTCCAAAGAGTCATTGGTAGGAAAAGAAGAGGATAAGGTTAATAAAGAAGCAGCAGAAGAGAAAGAAAAAGAAGAAAAAAAACCTAAACCAAAAACAGAAAGGACTATATTCGCTGAAGATAACTTAAAACTTAGACCTCTACAACCTCCTTACAACAATCCTCAGGTAGAGAGAGTAAAGCAAAAAATAGATACTTTACTTAAGGAGCCTGAAATTTCTACCGAAAATATTTTAGTTGCTGCCGAAGCGAAAGAAACCGCTGCTAGAAGTATAGCTGAAAAAGCTAAATCTTCTATAAAAGAAGCTAAACAAGATGTTGAAAAAATAGTAACAGAAAAAAAAGATGAAATTACCAAGCAAGGGGAAGAAATGACATCCGAAATACGTTCTGAAGCGACTAAAATTGTCGACAGCATCATAACACCTGTCGAAGAACCTGAAAAGGTTCTCGAAAAAGCGAAAGACGAGGCTAAAAAAGCTATAGAGCCAGTAGTAAAGGTTGTAAGTGAAAAGAGGAAGGAAATAAAATCAGAAGTTGAGAAAATGACTGAGACCTTGGTGCAGGGTGGACCGGAAGTAGACGTGCAGAGTTTTCATCTGTCAACGCCCGGCGAGAAGATGGCGCTCAAGCCTACCGGAAGTGCTTCGGAAAAATCTCACAGCAATGGCGGGTAAGTCTTTTATTTGTTTTTAACAAGTGTAAATTAAAAATTTATAACGCCCCCGACAAGTTAGTGAAGGTTACAGTAACTAGAAAAGAGCTGATAACTTTCAAACGGCTGAACCGATCTTCTTGGATTATAGCTAAGAACACTCGATCAAGCCACCTTTCAAACAAAAAACTAAATTAAAATCGGTTCATTAGTTTAGGAGCTACGGTGCCACAGAAAGATACACAGATACACACGTCAAACTTATAACACCCCTCTTTTTGGATCGGGGGTTAAAAATAGAAAAAAAATACCATCTGCAATCAGTACTAGTTCCAATGCTGTATTTTCAGGCAGTTTCCATCGTGAAAAACTTTGATGCCAAATAAAGAAAATTGATTTGCATAAGTCAGGTTAGGCTAATTATTTTGGCGAATATGAGATCATTACAATGTATTGTTATATGAAGAGACAAGAAGAATAGCATAGCCAATAATAACTATTGCGATATTGTAATAATGATTGATATTATAGGTTTTACGAAATCGATGTTACAAAGTTATCTTGCGTCCTGGATCTTTTTATCCTAGAAATGTAAAAAGTAGAGGGGTCTCTCCGTCACTTGCTCCATACAAACGTAGTTCGTCTCTCATTGGAATACTAACCAATCATACCCAATGGAATTTTGTAGAAACGTTCCGGGAACTATAATATCTATGCCTGTGGTGTTTCAGATTTCCGTTAAAATATTCGGTTACAAAGGTACGCGGTCTTAAAAATTCACATACACAGCTCCTGTAATTTTAAAACTACATATTTTTAGAAAACTCTAAAGCACCACAGACACAGATATTAGTTTCTAGAATATGTCTGCAAAATTTCATGGACTTTCAAATTAAATTGGAACTACGATTGTATGGAGTAAACTGTGACGGAGAGAGCCCTGTTTAATCCATGTGGATGAAGTCGCGGGCATCATCTAATAACAAATAGTATTTAGATGAAATATAGATTTAAATGAATGAGATTTTATTTTTCCTTTCATACAAACAATACGCATATATTCCCCCAGGTCATTATAATAAGTGTAAGAAAGTTTTCCCTGTAGATTTCCATCGGTTTTCACTCTCTGATAGCGTCGGGCTGTGGTTTGCATAAACGTTGCTATTAACTATGCGTTTTAAACTGGGAAAGTGTTGGTAAAAGTGCGTTTTTATAACTCTCTAGTCTTAACTGATGTAGGTGCGAGTATGATAATTTTATTGTGACTAATTCTGATATACACTATCTCTAAACTAAGTTTAGTTAAGGGGCATGACACGGGTCTGCCCGCGAAATTCAAATTTAATTTGGTTTTTCGCAATTCGTAAACTAATACGACAAAGAGTAGGCTTATGGTATTCTAATTCCGCAAATGGCAGTATCATCTTCACAGGTTTACATAAAAATCTTTACTTGAGTTCCCACGGGATTCCTAAATACCCATCCGCTTAACCGATTTGCGTGAAATTTGGAACCGAGGTACCTTGCGGCCCTGCAATTGACATAGATAATTTTTGATCCGGAAAATCAAAAAGTTCCCATGGGATCTTTAAAAACCGAAATCCACGCGGACGAAGTCGCGGGCATCCTCTAGTAACCCAAAATATGATGTTCATAATTATTATTATGTACGGAACTTTAAAAGAGCGAGGACCGACTCGCATTTGGCCGGATTTTTTTAAAGTTAAAACCAGCTAAAATTAAATCTCTTGCTGGGGTCAAGAACCATCTAAATCTTCCTAAGTACAGTGACCCGTATCAGTATAATAATGAGACATCGTGCTTTTGGAATTATTCTTTTGTTTTAATTACTATGTTGCTTGTTTCGTTAACGTCTGAAACAGAGGTTCTCAAAGTGTCATACTTTCCACGCGTGGAAATTGAATAGAATATTAATTGTAATAGTAAAAAATTACATCACTTCAATAACATTTTAACGAAATTTAATAAACTTCAATAATAAAGTTATAGAAAAGTACAAAAAACTGTAAAATACTCGTATATCCCCACCTACAAAGTGTTACAACGTCCTGGGTTCTGTTTCACGTATAATGATAACTTTCTCAGCGATCTGTCTAAGGCTGAGATCAATAGAAGCACACTTTGACTTTCTCCAGATTTTACTTTTTTTTTTTGAGTTAAAACTATACATATATATAAGAGTAGTAACTATTCAATTTAGTATAATTATTATTTAAAAATTATCTTGTCTTAGCAATGTTACGTTTTGTAGATGCTAGCCTACGATGATTTTTAAAACCATTTACCAATATGATAATATGTTGTTTAACTAGATGGGGGTTTCATCTATTTTAAATCTTCAAATAAAAATGATGAGCAGGCTTTAGATGAGTACAGGACAGTTAATAAATTTGTTCTTACTTACAAGTTACTTATTTTTTAATTTGAGCTTTGGAGTGTGCTGTGGGCTTACAACTTTGGGAATCTATGAATTGAACTCTAGCAAGTCTAGCCCATTGTTATAGTACTATTGCATTATAGTCCTTATATCAATAGCAATAAGAACTAACGAGCTCGTGGTTTTGGACTCCGGTCATCGTATCGAGCGAAGAATGGCGTGACCACCTTCCCTATTACCATACTATACCAACAGGGTTGTCACTTTATACATATACATACTAGCTTATGCACGCGAATTCGTCCGCCTGGACGATCTCCCTAGCGCAGTGGTAAGCGCTGTGGTCTTATTAGTGGGAGGTCCCGGGTTCGATTCCCGGCAGGGGTTTGGAATTTTATAATTCCTACTGGTCTGGTCTGGTGGGAGGCTTCGGCCGTGGCTAGTTACCACCCTACCGGCAAAGCTGTGCCACCAAGCGATTCAGCGTTCCGGTACGATGTATATCGTGTAGAAACCAAAAGGGTAGGTTTAATAAATACTAACATAGCCCTTCCAGGTTAGCCCACTCCTATCTTAGATGTATCATCACTTACCACCAGGTGAGATTGCAGTCACTTGTATCTGAATAAAATAAATAAAAATACTACACAAATTACAAACCTCTATTTTACCCCCTTAGGGATTGAATATTCAAAAATCCTTTCTTAGCGGATGTGTACGTCATATTAAACTGTCTGCGTGCAAAATTTCAGCCTGATCTGTCCAATAGTTTACTAACATGACTCAATGCCTTTTAAGCATGTTTATATACTTAAGTTGAACATCCTTCGTTTTTAATCAAATTACCTAATAAAGAAAAACACCGCTATTATTTCTATACAAAACATTCACCTACGCCGTTGACTGAGTTCAGATCATAGAGCAGCAAACCTCGGTTTAGTTCGGATCAAAAATGCACTCACACGTTTATTATGCTTAACGGGGCTCTCTCCGTCACTTACTCCATACAATCGTAGTACCAATTTCATTTGAATATTAAGCAACCAAAGTTCATGAAATTTTGCCGACATATTCTAGAAACTTGCGGAAATTGCATGCATTTAATGCGGATCCAGCGTCAATCAACGAAATAACAAAAATACGAACGTACTGTATACCTTTCAAGTGAAGCCCATTTTGCGATACAAGGCTGCTCTAAATAATTGCAACTCTCTAGCCTTATATTATTATGCTTTCAAAGTAGAGATGTACGGAGGTTCGAATACGATTCCCAAAGGTCGAAACTTCCGATTGATTTTGCACCTTCGGTTCCGATTTTTAATCGGAAGTTATATCGGAGGTCAAATATGCTGATGCTACTTAACTTCACTAAAGTAGGTAGGTACTGTTGAAGATTTTAGAATCGATTGTTTTAATTTTCAACACCCAGGTATAGACCTCTACCTATATTATTTTTGAACTGATAATAAGTATAGGTATAGCTGATGAATTAATGTGTGTAAAAATCTTTACTTGAAGGGGTCCAGTTTTAGAAATTAGCTCTAGTATCGACTAATTTGTGAGTTATAGTCGATACTAGAGCTAATTTCTTAAACTGGACCCTTTCAAGTAAAGATTTTTGTATAAACCTATGAGGATGATACTGCCATTGCCGCAATTAAAGTGTCATAAGCCTACTTTGTCCTATTAGTTGACTAATTGCGAAAAACCAAGTAAAATTTGAATTTCGCGGGCAGAACCGTCGCTTGCCCATTAACATCTGTTAATGGGCAAGCCTGGGCTCTCTTCTGCCTCCACCTCCGATTCCGGTTTCGGTTCCAATATAACCAAAAAACTTCGGTTCCTATATAACCACTTCCGTAACGTTCCTGTTTCAAAGGATCTGCCCAACGTTGTATCGACAACTTACATAATATATAGAACATACATGTATGTATACACTATACATAGACAGAATTTTCGCAGCAACATTCTATCGACTATCAATAAGTAAGATAAGGCATTTTAGCATAACTTGGCCCCAATTACTTTTAATTTCCGTTGCGTATTTTACTCAAGCAATTCAAGTTAAGCAAGTTTAACACAGTTTCTGAAAAATAGGTTTGCTTGGTTAAATAATTGTTGACATGATTAAATGCAGATCCAGCCCCAATTCACAAACAAAAAATGCGTACGACACCTTTAAAGTTGAGACCGTTTTGCAATACATTGCTGCTCTTAATAATTGCAACTCTCTAGCCTACTATACATACTTTCAAAGGATCTGCCCAACTATTTTGTATCGACAACTTACTTACATAGAATTTTCGCAGGAACATTCTATCGACTATCGATAAGTAAGATAAGGCATTTTAGCATAACTTGGCCCCAATTACTTTTAATTTCCGTTGCGTATTTTACTCAAGCGATTAGTTGGACAGCCCTAGTATATTATGTGGTTGCGTTTAATACAGCTTCTGAAAAATAGCTTTGCTTAATTAAATAATTATAAAGCTTGTTAGGCAACTTATACTATATCGATCACTAGCTTGTGCCCGCAACTTCGTCCGCGTGGACTACACAAAGAAACCCCTATTTTACCCTTTTAGGGGTTGAATCCTAATCCATATCCATCCATATCCATACTTCCATACTAACATTATAAATGTGTAAGTGTGTCTGTCTGTCTGTCTGCTACCTTTTCACGGTCCAACAATTTAACCCGATTAAGACGAAATTTGGTACAGGGTCAGCTTATATCCCGAGAACGGACATAGGACTTTTTATCCCGGAAAATCAAAAAGTTCGCACGGGATTCCTAAAGACCTATCCGCTTAACCGATTTGTATGAAAGGTACCGAGGTAGCTTACGTCCCTATAATTGACGCAATTTTTTTATCCCGGAAAATCAAACAGTTTTCACGGGAGGAACGGCATTCCGAAGCAGTGGTAAATTATTTGACGATTCAAAAACACTTGTAAAAGTTTATTTGAATAAAAATCTATTCTATTCTATCCATATCCATATTAATATCCATACTCCATGCTAACATTATAAATGTGAAGTGTGTCTGTCTGTCACCGTTGCACCGATTTTAACTTCTTATTCCGGAAAATTCAAGTGATCTTATTAGATTATTAAAAACCTGAACTCAGGCTGACAAGTCATCTATTTTTAATGTTTTTATGCTCCTCAGGCTTTTCGCTCTCTCTTGAAGAATAAAGTTCAAAAATCACTAAGTACCCAACTACCCATATTATAAATATACGAAAGTCTGTTTGTTTGTTGGTTTGTCCTCCAATCACGCCACAGTGGAGAAAAGGATTGACCTGTTTTTTACATGGATATAATTGAAGACCTGGATAGTGACTTGCTACATAAAATCACGGAAAATCAAAGAACTTCCACGGGATTTTAAAAATCCAAATCCACGCGAAAGAAGTCGCGGGAATTAGCTAGTTGTAAAAAACAATGTTAAATTGCATGCACAATCAGGGGTACACAGAAAGAAAAAAAAGAATCTGGTCGGGTCTGGAGGTCTGGAGGGAAGCGTCGGCCGTGGCTAGTTACCACCCTACCGGCAAAGCCGTGCCGCCAAACGATTTAGCGTTCCGGTACGATGCCGTGTAGAAACCAAAGAGGTGTGGGTTAAAAAAAAACGGCCATAGCCCTTCCAAATTAGCCCGCTTTGATCTTGGACTGCATCATCAGTCTCACTTACCACCAGGCGAGATTGCAGTCAAGGGCTAACTTGTATCTGAATAAAAATTAAATAAAAGAAATATCTAAAAATTATGTTTATTTAAGTACCTAGGTACCTATTGAACAACGGAACCCTAAAACGGCTTTTCAAGAAACGCTCGCGTTTCCAACAATTTCTTCGCGTTAACAGATCGCATAGCACTCGATTCCAACCCCTGTACTAACGACCCTTGAAGAATTAGTTCAAGCTAGTTCGACCTCGGTCGCCGACGGCGCGCGTCGTTCTGAACTTAAATTCAAATCACTTGGAAAATGGCGCCAAAATATTGTTTTGACAGTGACATTTAAAAGAATTCGTTATCTGTGATTCAAATTGCAGATTAAAGAAAGATTCTGCAAAAATATAAATAAAACTGTGATATTAAGTATAGTATAAAATAAAACTTAAAATTCGATCAAGAAATTAATGAATAAATCGCTTAGATATATATTTTATTTTGAATTAATCATTCTTAATAAATTAGGCAAAGATCCAAAAAGATACAGCCTAACAAAATACTTATATACTTATACGTAATAGTGTAAATAAAAATATGAATCAAAATAGGACAGTTTATATTTTACCAAATGAACTTTTACCAAAACGATACATGGATGAAGGGTAAATATTTACTGTAATCATATTCGTTATAAGTAAAAGTTGTAACTAGTATGCCATCTGTGTCACCTGTGTGTACCACATGAGGCACACAATTTAATGTAAATAGACCACATGGATCATATTTTGTGACCCACATTTGGTACACAGGACAATGAAAGCATTATTTCATTTAAAATGATGCCCGCATCCGCATGGATTTAGGTATTTGAAAATCACACGAGAACTCTTTGATTTTCTGGGTTAAAAAGAAGCCTTTATCTGTCTTCGAGATGCAAGCTATCTCTATGTGCCAAATAGATGTTTGATGATTTCATATTGTGAATCATCCCGTGAGAACTCTTTTATTTTTTGGAACAAATAGTACCTTTGTGCTTCCCCGGTATGCTAACTATCGCTATACCAAATTTGGTCAAACTGAAAAACTAACAGGTCTAATTTTATTGTTGTGCTAGCGCTTCACGGCCCATCTGTTTAAACGAATGGGTTTGTCTAGACTCTAGAGTCTCAAGACACATTTTCGTATTCTACTAATATATAAAATAACATTATTTTAGCTTGTAAGCTTTGTTGTCTCCAAAAAAATAGGGCCAACCATCAATAATTTAAAAAATAACGAACATTTGAACTAATTGTTTTAACCTACATATTATATTTGACCCTGATTTAATCATAAGTTCCGTTTACTAATGTTTTACCCACTTGAGTGGGTAGGCACCACGGATTTGCAGTAGCTAGATGTCGCATGTATATTAACTGTACCATATCTACGGAATGAAATTAATATAGTGCTCTCTCTGTTACATTGGGTATGAAAAATGATAGAGTCAAACTTTTTTTTGTGTGGAGGAGGAAAATCCTCATGGATACCGTCTGGCATGCCCGACTCCACTGCAGGTGTTTTGCAGTGACCAACGGGCTAAAAACCTCCTTCAGCCAAACTAAGAGAGCGCTATATTAACTTTATTCCGCGATTAGAGTATAGTATGAAAACCAACCGTACTGACATATTTTTTTCTACGTACGATGACGTCACGCGAGTCTTTAATGATGATCACAATGGTTAGTTACAAGTTTCAATCGCCACGCATCAGAGCCAAAAAGCCAACATAGTTCGCCAGGAGTTCGATCGATTTTTCGTATTTAATGGATTAATTTATAGTAATTGTTGCAATATTGACACTTCTATTAACTATTGACATTCTATTTTCTTCATAATTCATTTTAAGCAATTTTACTGAATTAATTTATAATTATATTTTTGCTGAGTTTAGATTTATCCCTAAAAATGTAGTTCCTTTGCTATAATAATAATTTCCAATTTCCGTTTATTGTCATTCATGTAATCAATATACATAATTAATAAGTAAATACACTGTATACCTGGAAACTTTTGTACCACCTATTGTAAAACGTGTATTTGCAATAAATAAATTATAATTATTATGATTATGAAAATTCGGAATGAAAATAAAATGGATGCCTGGTTCACATTTGGCTCAAATTTCGGGCACGCCTGGACGGACGGGTGCGGTGTCTAGATACTCTTAATCCGTGGTAGGTAGGTCTACCTACTTTTCACCAATAGCGTGTTATAGGGTGTTTGCTATTCAAGGTAAGTAGGCGAAATTTAAAGAACACATTTTTTTGTTGTATGTATTAACAGGGCTCTCTCCGTCACTCGTTTCATACAATCGTAGTTCCAATTTCATTTGAATATCAAGCAACCAAAGTCCATGAACTTTTGCAGACATATTCTAGAAACTAATATCTATGTCTGTAGTTTTCCAGATTTCTGTTAAAATATTCGGTTTCAAAGTTACGCAGTCTTAAAAATTTTCATACAAATCTTTGAGCCCCTGTGATTTTAAAACTACATATTTTTAGAAAAATCTAAAACACCACAGACATAGATATTAGTTTCTAGAATATGTCTGCAAAATTTCATGGACTTTGGTTGCTTAATATTCAAATGAAATTGGAACTACGATTGTATGAAACGAGTGACGGAGAGAGCCCTCTTAAGTTACGATTTTGTAAGGAGGTTAAACAAGAGAATAGTTAATTAACAAAGTGTGTCAATAAAATATGATTAGTATGATTATGAATTTTCTTTAATAAAAAAAAAAGATAACTCGTAATTATGAATAGTATTTTTACTACCATACTTTCTTAATACATCTATAGGTACTTACTTACTTTATACTTGGTTACGAATTTTTTACCAATAAAAAATAAAGTAACGTATTTTATAGTTCTTTTAGATGAAAATAAGGTAGGTAATTTTAAATCGGTGATAGAGACTATAGACACTACTAACAGATTGATTTAAAAAAAATTAAACTTTACACCATAATATAAGTCAAGCCGAGGGACAAAAACTTTGGGAACCACTGAATTATTGAATTAACATAATTTTTAATTATTTTATAGTTCTTTTAGATGAAAATAAGGTAGGTAATTTTAAACCGGTGATAGAGACTATAGACACTACTAACAGATTGATTTAAAAAAAATTACACTACACCATAATATAAGTCGAACTGAAGAACAAAAACTTTGGAAAGAACTGAATTTTCGAATTCATATATTTTTGTACTTATAAATAGCGCATCATTAGGTATTTATATTAAGCTTCGTATTTCCACAGATATTAAAAAGCCATTTTTCATTATTTATTATAGATTCGAGGCTCCATCTAAATTGTTAAGGTAAAAGAAAGGTTTTACAAAAATGTTTATTACGTTGTGTGTGTGTATCTATAGTCCGCGACATACTGAGATGGCAATCGGGATATGAGGCAGGGGACGCCCCGTACACCCGCAAGACATCCGCGATCGCCCATGTCGGTTTATTGCATCGCCTCCCCGTTTGCTATTTCAACCTGTCGCGTACTATATAAATATGTATTATTGTTAACCAAACCGCATGTTTGTTTCAAAAAAGTTTATTACTAACACTTTTAAATATAATTTATTTAAATAAATAAATAAAACTGATTTTTAAAAATGATTTAGCTAACTGAAATTATTTTAATAATAGTAATTAAATTACCTTTACTTTAACAGTTAACACATTACGCGCACATTATACACTTCATTTTTAATCTTACACTGCTTTTTTATACCTACAGGGTGTAATTAAAAAAAAAAGCTAGTAAAAACTTAGGTCTATTATAATACTACCTAAACACAATCCAATGCCAATAACCATTTGCTAAGGCAAGTATGTAGTTGTAGTTTTAGTGACTTTGTATTTTTCAAACCCGCAATGTATAGCGTGCTAAAATCGGGGTCAATGCCCCGCCTACGACGCGGCATTGACCCTTGGTACGCGGCACCTAGACAACGTTCGTTGAACTCTAGCGTCAGTCAGATGTTTTATTTGCAATACATTGCGAACTTTTCTAAAGTACAGGGTTTTTATTAAAATAATTTTTTCGCGTTTATTTTTTCTTCAGTTCTGTTGCCTGTCTTCGTTTCTCCTAGCGTCATACATAGTTACACTCATTATTCACAAATGTCCGACATGCGTTATAAATTAGTGTACCACTTTGTACCTACATTGAACTAGGTGTGTCAGAAACCTTCCCGTAAGTGCTAACAACAACTGAACTAACTTTCGTTGGGACAAATTGTACAATGGGACAAACATTCACTTATATACTAACTAACTTTACGCATGCAGTTATATTAACCCAGTACAACCCCTTATTATTTTAAGGTTTGAATTTTTTGAATTTTAGATTTTGAATACCTATTATAAAAATTAATGATAATAATCAATTTATCTTATATTTCTTTTTATATTATTTGTCTCATTATAATTTGTAACTTAGTATTTTATTTCTACTCGATCGTACTCTCATGGAAATAGTATTTATTTACTGTCACATAATATTGAATAGGTATCTAAGTACCTTTTTATTTTTCAACATGGTGTTTTTACTGTATTTTAATTACGTACTTATTTTATTCTAGATTCCCTCAAAGCACAGGGAATACACCGAAGCCGCCGCCGCGTGCGCATAGAGCAAGCAAATCCCCCCCAACAGGGTCAGACCAAGACCCAACCCAGACCCAACCCAAACCCAACATCTGTGTCCGGCTCATGGGTAAATGCAAGGCTAAATGTTGTCCATGCTGCATGAAACAGGCTCAACATTTAGAAGAAGAAAGGGAAGATACGGAAAGAGAAGAGGGGGTGGGAGAAAATGGGGAGAAGAAAAAGTTCTGGAAGAAAATGAATTGCTTTAAGAAGAAAGTTCCAGAAGAGGAGGTTGAAATTGCCGCGGGAAAAGTAAGTTTTATCTAGGTACTTCATTAACAGATTTGGTGGAACCAAAAAAATAAAAAAAATCTAGGAAGAGCCATTGCTTTTTGCTATTATTCCATCGCTGTGTAGATATATCTACTGAATTTAGTCCATACCAGTCCATTCATACTAGGTAATATTCATATTATAACAAGTGTAGGTAAATTAAAAATTTATAACACCCCCGACAAGTGAAGGTTACAGTAACTAGAAAAGAGCTGATAACTTTCAACGGCTGAACCGATTTTCTTGGATAGCTAAGAACACTCTCGATCTCACCTTTCAAACAAAAAAACTAAATTAAAATCGATTCGTTAGTTTAGGAGCTACGATGCCACAGACAGATACACACGTCAAACTTACAACATCCCTCTTTTTGGGTTGGGGGTTAATAATATCGTAGGTAATATGCGAAAGTGTGTATTCCATCAGATTCCATTTTTAGGTTTCTGTACCCAAAGGGTGCCAGAACGTGACCCTATTACTAAGCCATTGCTGTCCATCTGTCCGTCTGTCTATCAACGGGCTGTATCTCGTGAACCGTAATAGGTAGAGAGTTGAAATTTTCACACAACAAAAAATTACGATTTGAAAATGGCCGCCATGAAAATTAAAAAAATTAAAAAGTGTTACTTATTGTACGCTGGTATGGAACCCTTAGTGTGCGAGTGCGACTCGCACTTAACAGGGCTCTATCCGTCACTTACTCCATACAATCGTAGTTCCAATTTCATTTGAATATCAAGCAACCAAGTTCATGAAATTTTGCAGACATATTCTAAAAACTAATATCTGTGCCTGTGGTGTTTTAGATTTTTCTAAAAATATGAAGTTTCAAAATTACAGAAGCTCAAAGATTTGTATGTGAATTTCGTAACTTTGAAACCGAATATTTTAACAGAAATCTGGAAAACCACAGGCATAGATATTAGTTTCTAGAATATGTCTGCAAAATTTCATGTACTTTGGTTGCGTAATATTCAAATGAAATTGGAACTACGTTTGTATGGAGCGAGTGACGGAGAGACCCCTCTTAATTTATGACAGTTGACAGATTGGTGTTTTCCCAACAGTGGGACATACCTATGTATAGCCAATGGGACCCTTCACTTTCATTAGATTCTCCGCAGGGCACGACAATAGAATTCGAAACGGAAACGAAACGAAAACGTAAACTACGCGATGTCTTCTGCGCGTGTTGTCGTCGCCAACGCGTCGCCGACGTGTCGGAGCCGCCACTGCATGCTGAAATAACCCCACCTGTGACGTCATCAGACGTGGTACAAGAGACGGGCTGCTGTGGGAAGAAGAGGGAAGCGCAAAGGCGGGACAGCATACTGAGCGACCAGCCACCCTCCCCGTAAGTATTTATGTTACATGTGTGAAAGAGATGGGCTGCTTTGGAAAGAAGAAGGAAGAAAAGAGAAGCAATTAGGTATCCTCTCCATAAGTGTATGTCATCAGATGTGATGAAAGAGACGGGCTGCTGTGGGAAGAAGGAGGCGCAGAGGCGGGACAGCATACTGAGCGACCAGCCACCCTCCCCGTAAGTATTTATGTCATATGTGTGAAAGAGATGGGCTGCTGTGGAATGAAGAAGGAAGAAAAGAGAAGCGATCAGGAATAATAAAGTTATAATAAATTATATACACTCTATAAACTATAGGATGCCGCGAGTTCGTCCGCGTGGATTTAGGTTTTCAAAGATCCTGTGGGAACTGTTTGATTTTCTGGAATAAAAAGTTGCCTATGTTAATAATAGGGACGTAAGCTACCTCGGTACCAAATTTCATACAAATCGGTTAAGCGGATGGGTCTTTAGGAATCCCGTGGGAACTCTTTGATTTTCCGGTATAAAAAGCAGCCTATGTCTATCTCCGGGATATAAGATACTCTAAACCAAATTTCGTCAGAATCGGTTAAACTGTTGGGCCGTGAAGAGGTAGCAGACAGACACACAGACAAATAGACGGACAGACAGGCACACTTTCGCATTTATAATATTAATATGGATTAATTTATGTTCAGATGCTGCAACAACCGTCTTTGTCGATGGATCATGGGCGCATGCAGAAGACAGTCCACAGTGGCGGAGTCTGACAGCAGACGAACCAGTCTCTTCTCCAAGAACAAGAGTCTCTCTCCCACTCTACCTCCTGAGGTCAGATATTAATACTTTTCAAAACAGAACCAAAATCTTTAATAACCTCTACACCTTTTTACTATCGTCGCGCGTCGGGCGAGTTTCCATCCTTATGTCGAAAACATTTCATCTGCATATTTTGCGTCATACTCATTCCTTCTCTTCCTCTTTTAATATGGCTATTTTCAAGTCAAGAGTGAATAGGCAACTTCTAGGCAAGCGCGCTCCATCTTAGGCTGCATTATCACTTGCTAGCAGGTCTGATTGCAGCCAAGCGCTAGTCTGAAAATTAAAAAAAAACCTGGCTAAGTTTTGGAATACTATTCCGCGATCTGTGTGCCTAGTGGGAGATTTTTAACCTATTCGATCGCGTAAAAGTTAACTGCGTTTTGTATGGAATTGAAACAGCGCCATCTTCTTGTCACTAGATGGCGCTGTTTCAATTCCATACAAAACGCAGTTAACTTTTACGCGATCGAATAGGTTAAAAATCTCCCACTAGGCACACTGTATTCGTACCTACGAATTTCAACCCGGTAGCTTTAAAACTATGAATAGGTCGGCAGATCTAGGCAAGCGCGTTCCATCTTAGGCCACACCTTATCTATCCTATCTATTAGGTGTGATTATGGCCAAGTTTGTGCCTATATTGAATTTAAAAAACCATAAGTGATTGTGGTTTTTTTTTTTGACTTTTCATATCGATTAACTATGTTTATCTATTATATATGTGACTAGCTGATACCCGCGACTTCGTTCGCGTGGATGTAGATTTTTTAAAATTCCCGTGGGAACTCTTTGGTTTTCCGGGATAAAAAGTAGCCTATGTGCTAATCTAGGATATTATCTATCTCCATTCCGAATTTCAGCCAAATCCGTCCAGTAGTTTTTGCGTGAAGGAGTAACAAACATACACACACACACACACACACACACACACACACACACACACACACACACACACACACACACACACACACACACACACACACACACACACAAACTTTCTCCTTTATAATATTAGTGTGATGTTGTCAGTACTACTCACCCATTTCATTGGTAGTGTTATTGACCGCGGCGGCCGCGACGGCATCCTC
Source organism: Maniola jurtina (assembly GCF_905333055.1). NCBI lineage: Eukaryota > Metazoa > Arthropoda > Insecta > Lepidoptera > Nymphalidae > Maniola > Maniola jurtina. The sequence goes on from NC_060053.1 coordinate 1,462,922, forward strand.
ATATCGCTGCGCCAGCCATTCCCGCAACTCAGCATATATATAAATTAAGTGATTGTATGTTTTCTGATTATAGATGTATTGTGTGTTTTAATACAGTTGTTTCACAAGTTTTAGAAGCAGTAGTGAAAGATTTTTTTACTACTTAAAGCACTTTAAACTGTCCCTTTTCAAACAAAAAGTAGAAAAAATACAATATACTATTTTGCCCTTTAAAAAACATTGTATCGTTGGAGAAAAGTATCACGGAAGAATGTTACCTTGAAGTGACCGACAGCTTATTGCGTGTCAAAGGTACTGGTGGCATATTAATAGAGAATAAATAAGAAATATTTACTTACTTCACAATATATTACTATTCTCGCTTATTTTAGTACCTAAGACATTTTTTTATAATTACATAATTTTACCAAAATAGAATTTACGAGTACTTAGATATTCAAAAAACCAGTGGCGCCCAAAATGGGATTCATATATACCTCAATTGCAAATACGTCATTCAAAAAACCGGCCAAGTCCGAGTCAGACTCACGCACCGAGGGTTCCGTACTTGGGTATTTTTTTAAAGCCCTTTCATATGATACGCCACTTAGTATAATATTATCTTACTTAGAAAATTGAAACACATGTTTTTTAAATGATGTAACCTTCGTGGTTTTTGGATTTATTTCTTTTCTTGTGCTATAAGACCTACCTACCTGCCAAATTTCATGATTCTAGGTCAACGGGAAGTACCCTGTAGGTTTTCTTGACAGACACCACGGACGGACTGATAACAAAGTGATCCTATGAGGGTCCCGTTTTTCCGTTTCAGGTACGGAAACCTAAAAATGTATACTTCATTTAAACCTCACGAAACAATAGAATTACAAGGAACCAAAAGCTTAATTTGCTATAATCCGCCAAACCAACGAAATCTGTATGGTACGCAGCACCACACAAATTCCAAAACCACTCGACGCGCGTTTCGCCCCGACAACGGAGCATCCTCAGGAGATGTAGACCTTACAACATCTAATTGTAAAGTCATTACTAATTGCACCGATTTCGTTGGTTTGGCGGTTTATAGCAAATTAAGCTTTTGGTTCCTTGTATATCATGGACTTCCGCAAAATAACGCCTGCTTCTATACTACAATAGAATTACTTTAGCAAGAGGACAAACAAAATTGCGACATAGTCATTAAACATCAACACCCGTAATCACTGGTCGAATCATACTTTTTGTAGTTTTTGTACACGAACGTTTCGCGTGACCCAACCCAATGACTAACCAAGGAAAGTCATTGCGGATACTGGCCACTGTTAGCCATACTAGAAGGTATGATAAATACGAAAGTGCCAAAAAGTACAGCGATATTTTTTTTTTAACTCAGATATAAGCTAGCCCTTGACTGCAATCTCACCTGGTGGTAAGTGATGATGCAGTGTAAGATGGAAGCGGGCTAACCTAGAAGGGGTATGGTAGTTTTTATTAAACCCATACCCCTTTGGTTTCTACACGGCATCATACCGGAATCGCTTGGGGGCACAGCTTTGCCAGTAGGGCGGTAAGTAGCCACGGCCGAAGCCTCCCACCAGACAGTTCAGAGATTTAGAAACTATAAAATTCCCGCAGAAGGACATACCTACCGCTGTTTTTGATACCGAAAAATCAAATGCAGTGCAGGCCTAAGCAAACTCAGCACCCTAGGTAAATGAGATACTAATGTCACTCCCCCTAAGACGAATCGCAAACACAAAACAAGTGTAAATTAAAAATTTATAACACCCCCGACAAATGAAGGTTATAGTAACTAGAAAAGAGCTGTTAGCTTTCAATCGGCTGAACCGATTTTCTTGGATTATAGCTAAGAACACTCTCGATCAATCCACCTTTCAAACAAAAAAACTAGATTAAAATCGGTTAATTAGTTTAGGAGCTACGATGCCACAGACAGATACACAGATACACACGTCAAACTTATATTCACCACTCTGTTTGGGTCGGGGGTTAATAAAACCCCCGACCCAATTTGTTTTATAATTGACCATTCAAAAAAAAATTAACAAAACAAGAAATAGTTTTGTTTAGGCGATGGCATAATGTTCAGGACAGGAGGATGGCACGCTTGCGTCGATTTTGTGAGTTTTCAAAGGAAATGTGATTTTTTTCTTGATTTTTTCAATCAGGGCCGGAGTACACTGGGGCTTTGTTACTTTATGTATACTAAGGGTGAGGCCAAACGGACGTAATTTTTTGAGTTGTAAGTCGCGTAATTTCGGTTGCGTAATTTCTGCTGCATTCAGTTTCATACAAAAGTTCAACTCATTTTGCGTCGCCGTGTGGCACGAACTGGACTTTTGTATGAAACCGAATGCAGCAGAAATTACGCGACCGAAATTACGCGACTGACAACTCACAAAATTACGCTCGTTTGGCCTCACCCTTAAGGAGTAACCAGAACGTCAGCAAAAATATACCATTATTATTATACTACCTTAACACAATCAAATGCCAATAACCATTTGCCTTACCTTGTAGTTTTAGTGATTTAGTATTTTTCAGACCCGTATAATTGTATAGCGTGGTATATCGTGCCAAACTCGGGTCAATGCCCCACGTATGACGCGGCATTGACTTCGAGTGACGTATTTACGGAACGTTCGCCGACTTCTAGCGTCAGTCAGATGTTTTATTTGCAATATATCGTGAACTTTAAAAAAATACAGGATATTTTAAATTTTTTTCGTAGTCTGTGGTATGTATCTTATCAGTAATCATCAGTACTATCACCTGTCTTCGTTTTTACTAGCGTTGTGATTACACCCTGTATAAGGGTAGTAAATGATTTATTCTAAAGTGTAACGTTATTAAAAATAGAACGACTTCGTGATACCGCCGTGCGTGAACTGTTAACGTTACTTTGTTTTGTGATAAAATCTTAAGTTAGTGACCTTTATAAGTTAATATCATATTTTGAATTTGATATGAAAATATACATCGGGTAGGTACCCATTTACTACCTACCTACAAACCCTGGACCAGATTTTCCTATCTTTAGTCACACAAATAATATAACCTTTTTTGAAAGTGTCGGCCAACAAAAATAAGTGGTATGGATTTGTTAGAACTATGTGCCTAACGGGAGATTTTTAACCTATTCGATCGCGTAAAAGTTAACTGCGTTTTGTATGGAATTGAAACAGCGCCATCTTCTTGTCACTAGATGGCACTGTTTCAATTCCATACAAAACGCAGTTAACTTTTACGCGATCGAATAGGTTAAAAATCTCCCACTAGGCACACTTGATTTGGAAAAACTTAGTTAGAGCCAAGTTATACCAGTTCGTAGATTCGTCATTTTCATACGTCGTGGTCAGAGAACTAATCACTTATAACAATTTGGTCCCAAAATTGCTACCTACATAACTTTCCTTTGAACTTTGAACCCCCGAAAGTTTTAGGTCAAGTTCAGAGACTTACTGATTTTTAATTTGAGTTTTACATAGGCTGCAAAATATCAACAAGTTATCGAAAGTAACCATTTTGGAATGTTAGGTAACTTTGAGTTTGACGTAGGTATTAGGTACCTACTCCAAACTGCTTCAAAACACAAGTGTAAATTAAAAATTTATAACACCCCCGACAAGTGAAGGTTACAGTAACTAGAAAAGAGCTTATAACTTTCAAACGGCTGAACCGATTTTCTTGGATTATAGCTAAGAACACTCTCGATCAAGCCACCTTTCAAACAAAAAAAACTAAATTAAAATCGGTTCATTAGTTTAGGAGCTACGATGCCACAGATAGATACACAGATACACACGTCAAACTTATAACACCCCTCTTTTTGGGTCGGGGGTTAAAAAAACACAGTAGGCAGGTAGGTATAGTCAAAGGCCGTAAGTCGTGTGCTTTGATGATCATATTCGCGTGGAACGGTTATGCATATGCGTTAGGTGTGCGTGGCGTGTTTATAGAAAAAGGTCACAAGTGCGACAGGTTTTTGATGCATTAGTTTCGCGTAATTGCTACTCGAATTCTGAAGCCGACCGTGCTATTTATTTTGTTATTTAAAGATTCATTAAAATTTAGTCGGAGCTGAGTCATAGAACGTCATAACACCTTTTGTACTTTAACAATAGGTAGGTTAAACCTCATCAAAATCGATACAGGAATGATAAGCAGTTTTACTTTGACCTTACAGTTCCCCAGTATGGGTTTCGCGTTATAGGCACTAGCCCGTCGAAAATGTTTTAAGAAACTAACTAAGAACTAGAAATTAACTAAGGTTAATTTTTAAATTAAGTTAATTTAAGTTGAAGAAAAGCATTTTTTTTTTAGTTTTAATTTCATGTTTAACGAAAAGATCAGCTAATTCAGAATGTGTATTCGTACATCCTATGAGTTAAAGTGTATCTCAATAAGAGTGCATTATTTAAATTTTGTGTCAATTTTTTTCCGTGCAAATGGCAACTCTGAATATTTTCAGCTGTAACTGAAACTATGATTGTTCCGATTAATGAAAATGGAGCGCTAATCGAAAGAAGTATGCGTTATCATTATGAAAACCCATTACGAAAATTGGGAAACTTATACGCTGAGAGTTGGGACCGCTAGCAAACTTTCAAATTGCGAAAATGTAGGCACCAACCTAATGTGTCAACAATTTGAAGAGTGGTTAAACGATTTGAAGAAACTGTGTCGATTATGGACAGTTAATCTCTTTAGCGTCGACGTCGTTATAGCCTCGATAGCTCAATGCTTTAGTAGCGGTCTGAAAACCGAAAGGTCACCACCCACCCGTTGTCTATTGTCGTACCCACTCCTAGTATAAGCTTTACGCTTAGTTGGAGGGGAAAGGGGAATATTAGTCAGCGTAATAAACTTTGCTAATATTCTTTAAAAAAAAGAAAAAGAAAGACGTACTTCGTCCACTCTTTTTTCTTTCCACATGCATATGCATGCATGACGTAACTATGATCTTAAATTAAATAACACAGCAAAAGCAGAAAACTTAAGCCGTAAATAATGTCGATTTCCGCAAGTTTGGACGACGACGCCCCGTCATCAATGAAGAAACCCAAAATAATTGTATCTAATGGCCGGAAACGGTCCACCGTACTGTTTGATGACGATGATGACGCGGTACCTAATATACCTACTTAATATCTAATTGAGTGTTGTATAGAAGCAGGCTTTACTTTGCGGAAGTCCATGATATACAAGGATCCAAACTTTAATCCATACTTTATTATTATAACTGCGATGGTATGTCTGTCTGTCTGTCTGTCCATCTGTCTGTCTGTCTGTCTGTCTGGTACCTTTTCACGGCCAAATAGTTTAACCGATTTTGGCGAAATTTGGTACAGACTTAGCTTATATCCCGGGGATGGAAAATCAAAGAGTTCCCACGGGATTTCTAGATACCCGTCCGCTTAACCGATTTGCATGAAATTTGGAACCGAGGTAGCAATTGACATGGGAAACTTCTTATCCCGGAAAATCAAATAGTTCCCATGGGATCTTTAAACTGAAATCCACGCGGACGAAGTCGCGGGCATCCTCTAGTTTAAGATAACCCGCTAAACCAATCAAATCTGTATGGTGTAACATGCAGCATGCGAATAACCGCCCGCCCGCCAACTGCTTAGTAAAGTTTAATAAAAACTGCCAAGTGCCATACCCCTTCCAGGTTAGCCGCTTCCATCTTAGACTGCATCATCACTTACCACCAGGTGAGATAGCAGTCAAGGGCTAACTTGTATCTGAATTAGACCTCGATAGCTCAACGGTTGAAGAGCGGACTGAATTCCGAAAGGCCGGCGGTTCAAACCCCACCCGTAGCACTATTGTCGTACCCACTCCTGGCACAAGCTTTACGCTTAATTGGAGGGGAAAGGGGAGTATTAGTCATGATTAGCATGGCTAATATTCTTTTAAAAAAAACCATCATCTAAGTTCTTATTATATTTTTCAGGATACCCGCAAGAAGTTAGATCCATCTCTCATCGAGCACACGAGCGTGATGCGCGGTGCTATCCCTGTCCTACCGACCGTGCTAGCCTACTTCTGTTTGTTCTGCAACATTGTCGTTCCTGGCTTGGGTAAGTAGTCTTCCATATAGCCTCGATAGCTCAACGGTTAAGCTATCGAGGCTATATGGAAACTGGAAGGAACTGCATGAGATTTACATGTCTTTAATCCACCCCGCTATCACCAGCTCTAAACTAAGCCTCAATAGCTCAACGGTTGAGGAGGGGACTGAACTCCGAAAGGTCGGCTTTTCAAACCCCACCCGTTGCACTATAATTGTCGTACCCACTCCTGGCACAAGCTTTACGCTTAATTGGAGGGAAAAGGGGAGTATTAGTCAGTATTAGCATGACTAAAATTCTTTTAAAAAAAAAATTACCTACTGTTTTAAGTAGATCAGGAGGCACGGCAGTGTCCCCGCCAAGACGAGCCAAACGGCGGCCGGGGCGCTACGTTCCTTTTTCTCGATAAATATTTACCTAAAGACATAGAAGTAAATTACTTATTACTAGATGATGCCCGCGACTTCGTCCGCGTATATTACGGTTCTTTAAAAAGTCCCATGGGAACTCTTTAATTTTCCGGGACAAAAAGCTGGCTATGTAAATTTCCGGAATGCAAGATACCTCCATATAAATCGCTTAAACGCATGGGCCTTTGATTTCCGGGATAAAAAGTAGCCTATGTCCATCCCGGGAAGTAAGCTAACTCTGGTACCCAACAAAATCGGTTAAACTGTGGGACCGTGAAAAGCTAGCAGACAAACAGACAGACACACTTTCGCATTTATAATTAGTATGGATTAGAGAAAGAGTCTGTGAGGTCCAAACTTTCGTTACATTTTTATAAAAGCTGAAAATTTCTCTGCGCATTGTCCCCAACACAGGGAGGAAAGATGGCCGAGTCAGCGATTGTACCATCCCGAAGAGAGAAAAAGATATCCTTGATGCCAAACACCTTTACCTTTAATTGTTATTTCAATAAAAATCTTCATTACTTTTAGGCACAATCTTCAGCGGTATGTTTTGCCTCTGTTTTGGGATTCCCCGATTCGGTGTGCACGACGGAGCCAAACACAGGATAGGTAAGCGGATTTATATTATTTAGGTTTTTAATAAATAGCGAGCAAACGAGCAGGCGGGTCACCTGATGTTAAGTGATTACCCATGAACATTTGCAGTACTAGAGGAACCACCAATGTGTTGCAGGCATCGACGTATATGGATTAGCCTTTCCCATACGATTCCGTCCGCAAAAATACGCGAATCTTACGTCATCGTCATTGACAAAGTCAAGAGACTTTTGCAAATTCTATTGACTTTTTGAGCGCGTTTTTTATTTTCGAAGGGCCCATCCATATACATCGATGGTTGCAGGCTTTTCAGGAATTTGTTGGTCCGCCCCTTGAATAACCCCATGTTGTAATTTAATAGAAACACCGCAAAAGGGAGTTGATTCCACAGTTTGCATGTGCGTGGAGATGTGGAGGTTGCTTTTTAACCCCCGATACAAAAAGAGGGGTGTTATAAGTTTGACGTGTGTATCTGTGTATCTGTCTGTGGCATCGTAGCTCCTAAACTAATGAACCGATTTAGTTTTTTTTGTTTGAAAGGTGGCTTGATCGAGAGTGTTCTTAGCTATAATCCAAGAAAATCGGTTCAGCCGTTTGAAAGTTATCAGCTCTTTTCTAGTTACTGTAACCTTCACTTGTCGGGGGTTTTATAAATTTTTAATTTACACTTGTATCTTGACAGCATCTCTTTAGTACATAATTTTAAGGGCTTGTTTCAAACCAGCTTTATTCTTACTTTTTCTCAGAAATAAACTCAATTATTTATCAGATAAAGTAAGTATGAAATGTGTAATTTATTCAAGATCAGCGTAAATCTAATTAATATGCACATGAACTTTGTCCTAAGTATTTAGGTCATCTTAACTGAATCTCTTACAAAGTTCGTTTGAATCTCTTAAAAAATTTCTTTTATGAAATCATCGTGTGCCCCTGCTCTTACAATAGCACCATTTCATTTATCTTCATTATGTAGGTACTAAATTGGAAAAGTAAAGAGATAAATTTTTAGGTAAAAATTGCTTCTCCTCCAGGTTCCTTCATCATCAACCTGGTGGTGGGAGTGGGACAGCTGTTCACGGTGCTGTTCTGCCTCGTGGGCTGGGGCTGGAGCATCTGGTGGGGCTACATCATGGTCAACACTTCCCGTGAGTACCTATGGGCTTCCTCGTCCAGGTTCCTTCATCATCAACCTGGTGGTGGGAGTGGGACAGCTGTTCACGGTGCTGTTCTGCCTCGTGGGCTGGGGCTGGAGCATCTGGTGGGGCTACATCATGGTCAACACTTCCCGTGAGTACCTATGGGCTTCCTCGTCCAGGTTCCTTCATCATCAACCTGGTGGTGGGAGTGGGACAGCTGTTCACGGTGCTGTTCTGCCTCGTGGGCTGGGGCTGGAGCATCTGGTGGGGCTACATCATGGTCAACACTTCCCGTGAGTACCTATAGGCTTCCTTGTCCAGGTTCCTTCATCATCAACCTGGTGGTGGCAGTGGGTAGTCTGCCAATCCGCACTTGGCCAGCATGATAACTAAACCTTTCTCATTTTGAGAGGAGACCAGTGCTCATTACTGAGCACAGCACAGCCGGCGATCGATTGATGATGATAATGCCTTATGAAAAAGTCAATCAAATATTTTTAATATTTTATATTGTAAATAACGGGGTACATAGTAGGTACCATACCAGGATGTCGAAATGGCAATTAAAAACACCAAATTAAACCTGGTATGTAATCGTCATTTACGATATAAAATGTCGTTAAACCACGAAATAAGCTTAAAATCACCAGTATTTTAAATATTTTTAAACTTTTAGGTAAATACAAGAAACTGAAAGCAGATGCGGCCGCGGAGGAGGCCGAAGCGCCTCCCGTGACGAACAACAACCACACGCGCGCGTAGCAGAGGACCTAAGCCGTAATATACACGGTGTAACCACAACGCTCGCAAAAACGAACACAGGTGATAATACCATGATACCATGAAAAACTACGAGCAAAAATAAAAAAATCCTGTATTTTTTAAAAGTACACAATATTTTGCAAATAAAACATCTGACTGACGCTAGAGGTCAACGAACGTTACGTAAATAGGTCACTCGGAGTCAATGCCGCGTCGTAGATGGGGCAATCACTAAAACTGCAAGATAAGGCAAATAGTTATTGGCATTTGAGTTAGTCTTTATTAATAACCCTAAGTATTTGGTAGGGTTTTGGTTACACCTTGTATAATATATCTGAGTAAATAACTATCTAATTACCTAAGAATAACACATATGTATAATGCGCGACAGGTTGAAATGGAAAGAAACAAAGAAAGAAAATGCATTTATTTGTTGTTGGTGTCACAGATAAAAACAAAGTATACAAATATACATTTTTTTTTTCATGGCATACAATTGTGGGGCACAAGCTGTAGGACAAATATCATGCGGATTCAAAGGGTTCAAAACAATATACTAAGGACAATCCCACTTGCCAACTCACTTCTAGCCGCCCCCAGAGTTAAAAGATTAAAACGAGCTGACGTGCTCGATATCTGATGGACGATGGAGCAATGGCCCTTCCGTTTTAAATCTCAAATTTAGCCCAAATAATCTGCTTATAGTCCCCCGACTAATTGCAGATAATAACAGGAAAAAAAAAATATATATATATATATACATTTTCATCTGTGACACCACCCCAAATGGGTGTACAGCTAGCATTATGTCCTGCATCATATGCATTAAATGCAGGATGCTGATGGCAATTGGGGTATGAGATGGGGGACTCCCCACACAACCGCACGTCAACCGCGCTCACCAGGGGCTGTGCGGGTTTGCCATCTCAACCTAACATTGCAAATGCAATGCTTAGTAATTAACGACCGATTTTTCAATCTAAAAAATCAGATGGAGACAAAAGATCCGGCAATTATGAGCTTAGTACAAAATGTACAGCCTTGTGTAATACCTTTCGGCGTGCGCCAGAAAGTTTTCTGATATACATTTTCTGATAAAAGTTTAGACGTTAGCGTCTGCGTCAATATGTATAATTATTGTATGCTAAGTTAATAAATTCAATGTTTTTGATCACTGAGAAGAGAAGCGAAAAGTTTTGTGCAGTTATATAAACCAGGTGGTAGCCATTCAGCCATAAATTAGTTTGAAGTTTGAACCCTGTATCAAATAATTTAAGTAGGTAGGTAATATTTAACGCAAACGCTACCGACTAAACGCTTGAAAAACTCAGTTTTCCTATTTCAATTTGAGTAATGGATTTTTTCTTATAAAATGTACCTCAGAATACTCCAAATCGAAAACGAGGACAAACACATTTATATAATTAGGTAATCTTAGAATTGGTAAATTCAAAAAAAGCAATTTAACGATGTAACTACGTAAATTATAAAATTATATGTAAATCATTAAGTATTTAAAAAATACCTACCTAACACGTAACGATTTTTTACATTAAAATAAATGAACGAACAATTTATTCTTGTTATTGTACAGTATTTTTCAAGTATTAAATAAAATTACCTAACTACTAGAATTTGCAAATTCTATTAATATTTGCATGAAGTTACTAAATGAAAAAAAGCTGTAATATATTTCTGCTGGTCAGAAGATTTTCAGCCATGACCAATCATGGTTTTTTTACTTCCATATGAAGTTTTCCGACCTATTTAAAGGTCTTTTTTAATCTGTAGTTTTTGTATAGTAGTGGCAACACTGACATGCAAATTAGTTTAATAAAATTTAAATTTAAATTGACGATGACGGTTACAATTTAAAATTTATCTAATATCTAGGTAAATCGATTTGGGGAAGTTATTTTAATTTATTATTATTAATGTTAATTTAAACTTATTTGAGAAAAATAATTAGGTAAGTATCATTAAAAATTCAATAAAAGAGAACAATTCGCAACCGTTATTATTTTTCAGTCATCATCTGTAAGACTCAAGTTTTTTAAACTATTAAATAAAATTTTCATGAAAGAACCTATTCCTCTACTAAAACTATAATAAAAATCGATTAGCGAAGAAGATATACAGTGTTGCCACAGTGAAAATTAAGCCCCAAGTGCTTCTTCTATTATTAAATAGGTATTAAGAATAACATTAAATTATTAGTATCCAATAAAATGTACATCTACAAAATAAAATACATAAAAAAGCACAAAAATAGCTTCCTATTTTCTATTGCTAAATTAGGTAATAATTTAGCAGTTTAATGTATTTAAGTATATTTTAAAAATATTGTAGATGTATATTTTGTCTTTTTTTGGTCACTTACTGGCCACGATAAAAAAAATGAATCGCCACAATATGACACAACTCTTTGTTAAGATTTTACTAATAAGTATTTAATAATTTTAACAATTTTATATATGACCAAAATAATAAATAGATTTATTTGCCAGATGTTAGTTACGTCTGAAATAAATAAAAAAAACATTCATTGATTGCTCCCTCGATTCACATTCTATTTAAAACAAAAAAAAGAGAAAGTAAAGGAAAGAAATGGATCAGAAATTTGAATTTAGAACAACCAACGGAATTATGTCTATCAAATTTTCCGAATGGTAATTTTTTTTACAGTTTGTTTTTCGTCTATTTGTTTCCTTTAGTCTGTGATTATCATAAACTTCATTAAATATTTATTTATTTAACAATTTTAGTTATCTGAACTTGTTAACTTTAAAGTAGGTAGGTATATACCTACGTGTAATTTTGGTATTTTAAAAAGCAATATTTTATTGATAAAAAACTAAAACCGGATTCTTCCAGTACAATTTGTTAGTTTTTAACTATTTAACTTATATTTTATTGTATATTATTTTTTAAGTTAAAAGTATACTCGATACCTACTTAACAGTTGCTTATAACAACGACCTAATCAATAAAAAATTTACATTTAAAATTGAATTTTATTTGACCAAAAAATCCTATAATGGCAATACTGAAAGTAATTAACATACAAATACATCGATCGTTGGGTAAAACCAGAGTCTCTCTTACTCGAAATATTATATTAAAATTGTTTTTCTGTCGCTTGGTATATTTTAATGTTGTAGTACCTAGGTACATTTATATTTATGAACTCAGAATTTTCTCCTCTTTCATTTGACACCCCACTCGATACAATAGCAAAAAAAATTTTGGAGACCCCCACTTTTTTTTCATGTAACATCCGTTAGGTCAATTTTTTCGTATAAAATGTAGCCTATGTCACCCGGACCTTTACGACGAATCGATTGACACCTCATTCGTCAAAATCGGCCTAGTAGTTTAGGCGCTACGGTGGAACACACAGAATCTGGATACAAACATACACACAGCAGTCTATGTATGTATGTACGTAACATACATACATAGACTAAAACCCCTTCCTTTTGGCTTTGCCGCAGTCGGGTAAAAACGTAGGTGGAAAATAAAAATAAACCAGTTTCCCAAATGTCACTTTATTTTATTCATTATCGATGATTGGAGTTACAATAGTTATCATCATAGGATACACAGTGTATACAAACAAATTATGTTCTATTTCACGATGACCGAGCTTTGGTTATAGTAGTGAGTGTACCAATAAGCGTTAAGGTGCATGACACGGGTCTGCCCGCGAAATTCAAATTTAATTTGGTTTTTCGCAATTTGTAAACTAATACGACTACGTAGGCTTATGGCATTTTAATTGTCACAGGTTTATATAAAAATTTTTACTTGAAAGGGTCCAGTTTAAGAAATTAGCTATAGCATCGACTAATTTGTGAGTAACTCATGTCAAACTCATTATTTTGACTAATTTCGAAAGTGAAGATTTTTATATAAACCTGTGAGGAGGATACTGCCATTGGTGCTATTAAAATGCCAAAAGCCTACTTTGTCGTATTAATTTACAAATTGCGAAAAACCAAGTTAAATTTGAGTTTCGCGGTTAGACCCGTTTAGTGCGTTTCGCATTTGTGTGCGTAACGTAAACCGCGTCGCATTCAAAACTGAGCGCCACGCACAGTATAACAATGTGTACGTGTGCACTCACACAAACAGACAAATGGTCTTCGTGAAATAGACCATTAATTGTACAATCATTGCGACTTACTGAGTACTGACGTCTACGGTGAGGAATACAACTACCAAAAAAGCTGGCAACAAAGTCAAACAATCTGGCAATGTAGTGGATATTAAAAAAAAAAAAAACTTTTTTTAAAGAAAGAAACCATGCTAATCATGAGTAATACTCCCTTTTTCCCTCCAATTAAACGTAAAGCTTGTGCCAGGAATGGGTACGACAATAGTGCAACGGGTGGGGTTTGAACCGCCGACCTTTCGGAATTCAGTCCGCTCCTCAACCGTTGAGCCATCGACTTTGAAACAAATAAAGATTATAAATAGGCCAAAAATTCTGTTGTACAACCTTTCACAATTCTCTCTGCGTAAAAGGATATCATAAGATTTAGACCAAAATAACCATAAAATTGCCAGAGTATTGAGCTTGCTATATACAAAAAAAGCTAGTAACAAAGTCGAACAATCTGGCAATGTAGTGGATAATTTAAAAAAGTTTGAAAAAAAAAATAAAGATAGGCCAAAAATCTTGTATAGGTTACAGTTTGTTCAAGAAAATTACGGTTTTATCTCACCAAAATAACCATAAAATTGCCAGAGTATTAAACTTGCTATACTATTTTCGAATGATATCAGTTTATATCATCTACCTACCTACAAAATAAAATGCAAACAAATCATTGCAACCTACAGTTTTATAGTTTGCGCAAAACAGTAGTCCAATATGAAAACAAGGCATATCTGTGTATATAATTAATGTAAGTAATTAGTTGTGAACAATAAAGAAAAAAAAGGCATATGAGTGCACATTGAACACAAACAGATCTCAGCAGCTTTATTTGTGTATTTAACTATGGCTGCGATCTATAGAGCCCACTTTGACTTAGCTCAGACTTAAGACACTGTTAAAACGAGACAGCGTTATACCGCTGGCATAAATCTGTCTCGTTTTAACTGAAGCTTAAGTCTAAGCAAAGTCAAAGCGCTCTTTATAGATATTAGGCTTAATCTATGGCCTGCGCAAACGACCATGTTGCAACTTCAGATTGGCATACTCATTTTGCGCGCACTGGACCTAACTTTAACTTTCTTTAAGATATAGTTAGTACAAATTAGTTATTTGGTTGTACACAAATATCTAAATAAGTCGACTTCAAAGATTAAGCAAGGCTAAAAATAGTGTTATTCTTTCCTTAATTTTCTGTTGAATACCATCACTTTTATACCTGCCAATTTCGTTATAGTGATATTCTAAAATAAACTGAGATCCCGACTCTTACCTAAAAGGATGTGTAAGGCGCAACACACACTTGCAGAGTAGAGTGCAGAAAAAGCGCTCCGGCTTTTTTGATAGTAATTCAAACTCATTTAAGTAAAGGAAGAAGAAACTCAACTTTATTGACTTTACATACAGTTGAAATTGGTATGAAAACAAAACATGGCGGAGACTCAAAAGTGGCACTTGAAAACTCACACGGGAAGGGTTCCGTACCATCGTACAAGAAATAACACTTTTTATTATTTTCATGGCAGCAATTTTGAAATCTTTAGTATTTGTTGTTGTAACGGCAATATAAAATATACACATTCTTTGAAAATTTCAGGTGTCTGCCTATTATGGTTTATGAGATACAGCCCGCTGACAGACGGACTGACAGAGGAGTCCTAGTAATAGGCACCCTCAGGGTACGGAAACCCAATAAAGCTTAGTTTAAGTAGTCAGCTTTGGAGTCGCGACTAAAGCGGCGCAAGTCCTTTAGGTCTCCTCGTTTTGTTTTCATTATACCTACCATTTTAATTTCACTCTGCTCCGTAGATATGCGTTGCGCCTAAGCATTTTGTGGTGCAATTTTATTTTAATAAATACAAAATTAAATAATTTAAGTATATTAGTGTTTTATCATACTCATACTCTTAAAAAATGTGAAGTCAAAAATAGACAAAACACTTGTCTAGGTACAAGAAGTTTATTTAAATAAAGTTTTTGGGGTTTTATAAATAAGGGGGTAGATTTGTACCAAAAAAACTATTAAGCTGATTTGCTCTTTATATATTGTTAGCATCTAGGCAGAGATACGATAAAATTATAATATATTTAGTACCAATTCGATTGAACAGAAAACTGATACAAGTTACTGCCCGGCTAGCATGGGCAGTAGATAAAAATTATATCCCCCGATTAAATCCACTGATTTGTATGACATCAGTGGATATATTCGGGGATATAATTTTTATCTACTGCCCATGCTAGCCGGGCTGGTTAGTAATGATTCAATCTAAGATGGAAGCGGGCTATTTTGGAAGGGGTATGGCAGTTTCATTAAACACTTCATACCCCTAATCGGGTTTCTACACGGCATCGTACCGGAACGCCAAATCGCTAGGCGGTACGACTTCGACGGCAGGGTAGTTAAGTTTTATGAACAAACGAATCGGTACCAATATATATAAAGTTAGTAACTAAACTAATAAACTATTTACAAGTATGTACTCAAGTATGCAGTTGAAAATGGATTGTCGATGATAATAGAAATACAATATACGTACAGCAGAAATTAATAAAATCAATCTATCCGTAATTTGTCGATAAATGACTTAGCGACATTGTAACAATAACTCGGGTTCCGAGTCGACTATCCTAGCCGAGTCTAGAAACATCGCTTCCATGTCTAGACTATCCTAACCGAGTCTCGGCTAGGATAGTCTAGGATAGGCTACTCGGATAGGCTAGGATAGATAGTATACCTCAACCTGTCGCCCTGACGGCCGTTTGGTCTCTCTCTTTTAAAAAAAAAAAAAAAGGAATATTTGTATACGACATTGCACCGACAACCTATTTTACATATATAAAAAAACTAAAAACTAATTTCATATATTAAAAAAACTAAAAAAAAAAGATTGCACAATAAATACGTACACACAGGGTTACGTCTCTTAGCACCTCCCACTTTTTATTCTTTTAGACAACATTTCATACACAAATTCCTAAAACGATTTTAATGACACTTTTACAAATTATTTCTTTCATAAATAAAAATCAATTGAACAGAATGTAGTAAAACTATTACGATCAGATAGCTTAGAGTTTAGAATATAAAAAAAAATAGGTATAGATTCACAGATAAAAATAAATTAATTATTTTACAGTACAATTTGCTAAAAATAAATTATTATATTTTTTTAAACATTTCATGCATGATCGGTTTTTTATTTGGAATAAGTTACATGCTTAGTACTTTAAAAAAGTTTATTATTTCAATTTCATTTTATAAGCAATAAAATAATAAAAGTATTAGTAACTGAGGGCCTTTTTCACAACCGCCAAATCAACTTTATCTGAGATAATATTTTTACATATCGATACAAAAAACCGCCAAAACTATTTTTTTTTTGGCAGATAAAGATTATTTATTCGTCTGTTATGAAACAGGCCCTAATTAATTTAAATAATTTCACAAAAAATATTACTTTGACTAAATAAAAAAATATTGGTGTCTATTCTGTCTAAAATTAAACTAAAAATAAAATCTGTTCAATTTCTACTTCAGGTTATGTATAAAAAAATCAAGTAAACCGAAGATTAGTTTAGTTTTAATGATGTGAACTTGACACCATTAGGTGCAACGCACGCACGCAGAGTGGAGTGGAGCCGAGACGATATAGAATAGTTAGCAGTACCTTCCAGGTAAAGAACGGTAACTACGCGTAAATACGTTTAAATAAATAACAATAAAATACAATGCAGCTCGCACAGCTATGTGACC
This sequence comes from Maniola jurtina, assembly GCF_905333055.1. NCBI lineage: Eukaryota > Metazoa > Arthropoda > Insecta > Lepidoptera > Nymphalidae > Maniola > Maniola jurtina. The sequence goes on from NC_060053.1 coordinate 1,479,823, forward strand.
TATTTAATCAACGCTTCTCTTTCTATCGCGTTATTTTTATCTTTTATCTCTCTCAGAAGAGATGAGTTAGAGAGCTGTCAAAGCGCGGCAGTCATACTCGTAGGTATGTATCTCAGGTCAAGTGACCAAGTGAGCAGGCTTGCTGCATCATTCTTGAAAACAACCCAAACTAAACCTTATTTACTTAGACATAACGAAGTCATTTGAATTTCTTGTATTTTGTTGTTGTTATACCAATTTTTACTGTATGCTGAAGTGCGTGAAGCTGAGTTTAAGATCAAGAAAGCTCGGCTCCACTCCACTCCGTCGGTATACGTCGGCGCTCACTTACGCCCGCCATTCAAGGCAAGAATATTAATCTAACATAGCCATTAATAAATATAAACTCAGTTAAAAACTAATAAAAAAATGACTAATATTTACATTTCATTCATTTTATTTTTAGTCCGCGCGTCAACGTAAAAAAATAATGGCGCAAACACATAACTGTGATGTGGTGTGTTGTGTTGTAACGCAACCCCTTCCATCTTCTTTAATTTTTATTATCTCCTCACCCTAAGGATGTCTGGAAGAGATCGCTATTTTAGCGATAAGGCCGCCTTTTGTACAGGAATCCATTTTGTTATAATTTCATATGTTTATAATTTTATCTTGGTGTACTATAAAGAATATTTTACTTTTTACTTTACAAGGTGATTGGAGTCATACATATTAATGAAGCCCAAAATGGTAATGTCTTCATGGATTTGAATCATTTAAAAGTTAAATTCCCACAAAATACCGCATACCCCTTTTATTTTGTGGTCGATCCTCATTGGCCGTTCGTGAACCCATATAACGTTACCACACGTTACAACACAGTAATGTGTTCGTACCTTTAGTCAGTCACTAATTTGTACATTAAAAAAATTAAATTATCTATGGCATTGTACTCATATTAAAATTGTTATTGGAAAAAGGCAGCCGCACATATTTATTATCGGATCCGATCTTTTGTCAACATGGTGACATCGCAATTATCTCTGATTGGCCGACACTTTCACTATTGGCTGAAACGCACTGTTGTAGCAAAAATACCATAAATCCAGCCAATCAGAACAATTGAGTTTGTAACAATGATAGTTTTTATATATTATGTTCTTTGCGAAGACGGACCCAGCAAATAGTTTTTATTATATAATCATTCCGTAAGGTTTTAAGTAACCATGAAACAATCGGATCCGATAAAAGAAAGTATACGTCTGTTTTCATAGGGATGAAATGTTTAGGAAAAGTTTCTTTGGTGAAATATACAAGTTATAAATAAAGCCAAGCTTTATACCTGCGTTCATTACATTGAAAAATTCCAACAAAATAAATTCGCGTCGCGTTCCAAAATCCATACGAATATTATAAATGCGAAAGTGTGTCTGTCTGTCTGTCTTTCTGCTAGCTTTTGACAGCCCGACAGTTTAACTGATTTTGACGAGGTTTAGCTTGCATCCCAGGGATGGCCAAAGGCTACTTTTTATTCCGGAAAATATAGCCTCGATAGCTCAACGGTTAAAGGAGCCTGAAAACCGAAAGGTCACCGGTTCAAACCCCACCCGTTGCACTATTGTCGTACCCACTCCTAGCACAAGCTTTACGCTTGATTGGAGGGGAAAGGGGAATACTAGTCAGTACAATAAACTTGGCTAATATTCTTATTAAAAAAAAAGAGCTCCCAGGGGATTTTTAAAAACCTAAATCTACGCGACGGAAGTATATAATATTACGTATTAAACACAGGTACAAAAAAGTACTACAACATTTTTGTTGTAAATTATAAAATATCGCAAAATATATTAACTTTATTGATAGGCAAATAATTTAAAAGTTTTTTATAAGTAAGTGTAGTTATAATTACTGTCAATTTTCATAAAAACGATAACTTATATGATACCGAAACTTTAAGTAAAATATTGCATGTTTGGAATTTTGTCCAAATCATTACATAATATTTAAGGCGTGCTTATTATTTAAGTATTTAAGTTGTAATTTCGCTAATGACATTAAATCAATATGTATGCTTTTAAAAAATTACACTTTTTATTAAAAAAAAACTAAGTATATTTGTTAATTTATTTCGTGATATACTTGCAATTGCAAGGGCCTAAATTATTCTTAAATACTTATTTTATTTTATTAATTTATATATTATTATTTATAGGAAACAAATATTATGAGTATTTCATTCGCCTTACAACAGCAATGTCGACGTTTGTATTTAAATGTTAAAATAAAAGTTAAAAATAATTTTATTGGAACTAATAAAAATTAAACTAATGAATAAATTTAGCAATGTGAATTTATGATAAAATAAGTTATAGGAAATTTTGAAAAAAAAAAAAACACAATATCGTTTGCGTTTTCATGCAAAACCCTAGTTTTTTCAAAATCATTGAAATATATACATTGCAGCTCTACATATAATATAATCTGGTACTGCATTTTTGATGAATCACACTAATATTATAAAGGCGAAAGTTTGTATGTGTGTGTGTGTGTGTGTGTGTGTGTGTGTGTGTGTGTGTGTGTGTGTGTGCGTGTGTATGTTTGTTACTCCTTCACGCAAAAACTACTGAACGGATTTGGCTGAAATTCGGAATGGAGATAGGTAATATCCTGGATTAGCACATAGGCTACTTTTTATCCCGGAAAACTAAAGAGTTCCCACGGGATTTCGAAAAATCTATATCCACGCGGACGAAGTCGCGGGCGTCAGCTAGTAAATCTAATAAATTCAAAACCAGTTTATCGAAAATTTAGGATTTTTTTCAAAATACATAGCATGTTTTGAATTTAATTTCGGTTTTATATCATGAATTTAAAAATGGGCGAGATTTAAATAAATACCTACACATTTTAATGCCTAATGGACCATAGCAGCGCTAATATAGGGCCTTATTTTGAGATGGGTCAGTATTCACCCATTTCAAAACATCTTCCTTCCTTCCTTCCTGTTCCTATCGTATGGGTTGCTTCCTGTACCTATCGTAATTTTTTTACAGACTAGCGCTTAACTGCAATGAGACCTACTGGCAAGTGATGATGCAGCTTAAGGGTGAGATCCATAGAGCGCACTCTGACTTTGCTTAGACTTAAGACAGAGTAAAAACGAGACAGAGGTATATCTCTCACATAAATCTGTCTCGTTTTGACTCAATCTCAAGTCTGAGCAAAGTCAAAGTGCGCTCTATAAATATCACCTTAAGATGGAACGCCTATTCACTCTTGTATAGTATAATATAGTCGAAAAGTGAAGGAGGAACCAGATCAAAAAGTTCTTTTAAATTAATTTTCTCTTTTAATAATTAACTCTCATACTGTCCCATCTCAAAATATGCCTCTTTACATCGCTAAAAATTACATTATACATATCGTAATTATAATCGAATCGCGAGTTATGTAAAATCGATGCTTTGTTTAGTTCCTATAGATATTTAAGCTATTAAGTAAGCGTTGATGAGGGATTGTAATCCTTATCTACTGTAAAATACAGTTGTTTTTCCTTTGGATTTCAACGTTTGATAGGTTACGTTGGATTTCATCGTCTTCTGCTATCCTGTGGGAAAAAGTTAAAATTAACATTTATATAAAAACTCAGAGAAACTCCATAAACTTGGGAATGTTAACTTATCAGACAGTTAAATAAACTTCTATTTCAGACATTTCACCCATAAAAAGTGTTAATAAATTTGTTTATATACAAAATAGAGAGCAAACGAGCAGCCGGTTCACCTGATGTTAAGTGATTACCACCGCCCATGAACTCAGAGAAACTCCATAAACTTGGGAATGTTAACTTATCACACAGTTAAATAAACTTCTATTTCAGACATTTCAACCATAAAAAGTTTTAATAATTTTTTTTATATACAAAATAGAGAGCAAACGAGCAGGCGGTTCGCCTGATGTTAAGTGATTACCACCGCCCACGAACATTTGCAGCACCAGAGGTACCGCCGTTGCGTTGCCGGCCTTTCAGGAATTTGTTGGTCCGCCCCTTGAATAACCCCATGTTATAATCCAGTGGGAACACTGTCGATGGGAGTTGATTCCACAGTTTGCACAGATCCATACTAATATTATAAATGCGAAAGTGTGTCTGTCTGTCTGTCTGCTACCTTTTCACGGCCCAACAGTTTAACCGATTTTGACGAAATTTGGTATAGGGTTAGCTTATATCCCGGGGACGGACATAGGCTACTTTTTATCCCGAAAAATCAAAGAGTTCCCACGGGATTCCCAAAAACCCATCCGCTTAACCGATTTGTATGAAATTTGGTACCGAGGTAGCTTTCGTCCCTGTAATTGACATAGGCAACTTATTATCCCGGAAAATCAAACAGTTCCCACGGGATCTTTAAAAACCTAAATCCACACGGACGAAGTCGCGGGCATCCTCTAGTATAAAATAAATAAACGCGGTGTCAGCCTAGTGATTAGGAGTTTTGAAATATAACAAAATAATCACGCTGACGCCATATTGGTATCTACATGGCAACCGTGCGGAGCCGGGCGGGTCGCTACTAGAGCATATAATGGTACGTACGCTCGCTCCTGCTCGTCCATTTCTTGCACCAGCCGATCTCTCTCATTCACCGCGGCCAGCAACTCCTAAACACATCATGGTATGTATGTATGTATGTATGTGGGTATGTATTGCACCACAAAATAACTGACAGGTTACAAAAAAGAAAATTTAAAATGTAGGTACTGATACTGATTCTGATACTAAGCACGGTACTGATTCTGATGGCAACTTTTTAGTTACCATCAGAAATTCAAATTGGTAAGAAAAAGATGCATTCCGATGGCAACTTTTTAGTTGCCATCTGAATGCATCTTTTTCTTACCAATTTGAAAAGTGAAATATGGATGGATATAAACACGGACGAAACCGCAGACATCATTTAGTTAAATATAAATAAGTCGTAAACGAATTTAGTAATTTTAGAAAATGAGTCGTAGTAAGAAAAAGAAAACTTTTAATCTATACCACTATCTAACGTATTATACTTTAAACACGGTAAAATATGGCGGCTATTCTGTTTGGCGACCATTTTCATCACTTCCGTCCGAAATAAAATTAGAGTTATTCTCAAATCGCGCCTGAAGAAGTTTTATTTCAATAGATCACCTGTAATAACAGTCTTTCTCTTCTCTTCTGCCCGGGAGTCTTTCTCCACTCTTCCACTCCAAGAGAGAGTCGTAACTCTCTATCCAAGAGTTCACACCTTCTACTGAGATCTTCTTCTTGTTCCCTAGAAACATTAATTTTAATGAAGTGATTGATTGATATTGACAGGCTGATTGATTGATACATAGACTGCTAAAATCATAACCCTTTCTTTTTGCCGCAGTCGGGTAATAAAACAATAAAACTTACAGAATATTAAGCTGCATCTGCCTCCTTAATAGCGCGTTTTTCTTATTGACGAGGTTGAACCACTGCGACATGAGTCGATCTTCCTCCTGCGAACAGAAACTTCAATTGTTTTTTTTTTCTCTTTCTCGTCTGGCTTTACAAAGATTAGCCAATGTCAAGTTTGTAGTTATTTGTAACAAGTTAGTTAAACTATACAAGTATGGACCCCATCTGTGCCGGCGCTCGCCGACACACGCACGGCACAACCTTAGAGCGCTTTCCAGTCAGTTTTAACAAAAAAAAAAACACTCCAAAAAGGTAGAGCACGCCCGCCAGCTAACACCAATACAGACGAAGTCCAAACTTCAATTGTTATAACTTCAACAATCAAATAAAAATAGGCAATGGCGAGTCGGACTCGGACGCGAAGGGTTCCGTGCAATCGTACAAAACGTAACAGTTTTTAATTTTTTTTCCGTACCTCATAACGAAAAACGGAACCCTTACAGGATCACTTTGTCGGTGGTGAAATAATTTCAAAATCGGCTCAGTAGTTTAAGAGATTACTTCACTCCAACAAACTTGTAATATTAGTATAGAAATAGATATAAGATGGAAAAAAGGAAAATCAAGGATTGGTACCGGATTGTGAGGGATATAGACACACGCAAGGAATATGTTACGCCATTTTATCTGAAAACATATTTTAAGTTCAAAATTCGCTAAAGATTAGAAGGGAAAGAATAAAGATATTGATAACTCAAAATTTAAAAAACCCCCGACACAAAATCCTCTATAAGAAACCTAGAAAAGAGCTGATAACTTTCAAAAGGCTGAACCGATTTTCTTCGATTATACCTAGTTAAGAACACTCTCGATCAAGCCACCTTTCAAACAAAAAAACTAAATTAAAATCGATTCATTAGTTTAGGCGCTACTTGTTGGTGTCAAACTTATAACACCCCTCTTTTTGGGTCGAGGGTTAAAAATATAAGTAAATAATTTTATTATTCACTATGTTACCTATGTAATATCATAGTATAACACCCCCAACCTATTAAGATATAGTAATAGCTATGAAAAATAATATCGTAGCTGTGATAGCCTAGTGGTTAGAACGTCCGGCTCCTAATCGGAAGTCGTGGGGTCGATCCCGGGCACTCACCTCTAACTCTTCAGTTATGTGCGTTTTAAACAATTAAATATCACTTGCTTTAACGGTTAAGGAAAACATCGTGAGGAAACCTGCATGCCTTAGAGTTCTCCATGTACTCAAAGGTGTATGTAGTCTGGCTATCCGCATTGGGCCAGCGTGGCAGACTATGGGTTAAACCCCTCTCACTCTGAGAAGAGACCCGTTCTCAGTAGTAGGCCGACAATGGGTTGATCATCAATAACAACGTACCTCAGTATTGTCGGCAGCGTCCATCACCCTTCGCAGCTGTTTCTCTAACGCAGCCGCTTTCTCGTCTATTGCACTCTGTTCCTTCTCTAACGCCTCCAATTCACTCGCTATGTACGACCCCGTCTCACGACCCTGCATTAGTGTAATTGAATAAGTGATCGGATTTTGCAAAGATTTAACAGATAGAACTCTATGTTAGATCACAACAGAGGATTTACATCTTGTCATCTTTTTAGGGTTCTGTACCTCAAAAGGAAAAACGGAACCCTTATAAAATTACTTTGTTGTCTGTCTGTCTGTCGTGTCTGTCAAGAAAACCTGTAGAGTACTTCCGTTGACCTAGAATAATGAAATTTGGCAGGTAGGTAGGTCTTATAGCACAAGGAAAAATTGGAAAACCGCTAATCTGTGGTTACATCACAAAAAAAAATGTGTTCACGAACAAATAACTAGTATTTTCAATTTTCAAAGTAAGATAACTATACCAAGTGTGGTATCATATGAAAGGGATTTATCTGTACATTATAAAACAGATTTTTATTTATTTTAATGCACAAAATGTCGAAAAATTACCCGAGTACGGGACCCTCGGTGCGCGAGTCTGACTCGCACTTGGCCGGTTCTTTCAATGTACGATTCATTCGCAGAAAGCGAAGCTGAAATAAAGCGTTTTGTATGGAATTTAGATGATGCCCGCGCCTTCGTCCGCGTGGATTCAGGTTTCTTTTAAAATCCCGTGGGAACTCTTTGATTTGTCGTTGTCCATCCCCGGGATATAAGCTAACCCTGTACCAAATTTCGTGAGAATCGGTTAAACTGTTGGGCCGTGAAAAGGTAGTAGACAGACAGACACACTTTCGCATTTATAATATTAGTATGGAAGTATGGTTATGGATTGAAAGTATGGATGTTGAGCAATACGAGGTTTGGAATGTACTTCCAAATAAATGAATGTGAAATAAATGAAGCCTCAATAGCTCAACCGGTAAAGGAGTGGACTGAAAACCGAAAGGTCGACGGTTCAAACCCCGCCCATTGCACTATTGTCGTACCTACTCCTAGCACAAGCCTGACACTTAGTTGGAGAGGAAAGGGGAATATTAGTCATTTAACATGGCTAATATTCTTTAAAAAAAAAAAAGTACTCACGTGTTCCATATTGAAGTGTTCGGGGGACAGCCTCTCCGAGAGCGCGGCGAGACGCTGCGGCGAGGGGGGCGTGTTGCTGCGCACGCTGCGGCTGTCTTCACTCGCGTGCTCTGACAAATCAGAATAAGATTATAATTAGGGTTCCGTACCTCAAAAGGAAAAACGGAACCCTTATAGGATCACTTTGTTGTCTGTCTCTTTGTCCATCTGTCACATTTCAATATTTCATATTGTCTGTGAAATGAAATTAAATGAAAAATTTATCAAATTTAAGTACACGGGTTTCGTGGAGTCCTGGCCCCTAAACAAGGACAGCCCGTATTATAGGGACCAGTGCTTTCCCATACAATTTTTTATAATTAATTGATTAAAAACTAATACTAAATTAAAAATACAAATATACATAAATTGTTATGTAAAGGTTGATGTGTGCGTGTGTGTGTGGGTGTGTGTGTGTAGGTGTGTGTGAGTGTTTGTGTTGTGTGTGTGCTTGTGTGCGTATATGTCTATATTTTAAGATCAGATTTTATTTTGCGCAATGTATGTATTTAGTAGTTATTCTGTTACCTCGTAATTATATTTAGATAGGCAGTTTTATAGGCAATCAGCTAATATTGTAATTTTTATTCAGATACAAGTTAGCCCTTGACTGCAATCTCATCTGGTGGTGAGTGATGATGCGACTAAACAGACACATGTACATGTACAACCTTAATAATAATAAAACATTTATTTTCAGATTTTTCATCCATAAAGTGTTAGTAACAATAGACAGAGACAGGTTTATGCCAGCGGTATAACGCTGTCTCGTTTTAACAGCGTCTTAAGTCTGAGCAAAGTCAAAGTGCGCTCTACAGATCTCAGCCCGAGTCCTACCTCACTCTAGTTCACTCTGGTAAACACACTTACCAGATCTGTCTGGACTAGCTGCACTCTTCCTGGAGCCAGGGCTGGAAGGAACGGACTCTGGCCTTGACACCAGGCCCTCCAAACTCTCCATACCGCCAGCTAACAGACAAAACAATTTTGACACTAAATTTGACAGTTGCTGTAAAATTACACGTGAAGGATTTAACTTTTAGAGCTTTCACTGTCACCTATTTTCATTTTCATTTATTGCAAGATTGTAAGTAAAAAAGATGTTACATAAATTTTAAGTAGGTACATATCACAATCTGCCATGACATGGCGTGCAAAATTTACTATCTTATAATATACATTTTCAATAAGTACATAAAATATCATTTTTATATAATTCTTTTTTTCTTATAATTCTTTTTATATAATTCATATTTGCAAATATTAACAATGATTGGTCATATCCATAATTATTACTTACTAATATTATTAATGCAGTGTGTCCGTCTGTTTTCACGAGCTTTTCATGAGCCATCCATTTAACCAATTTCGATGAAATTTTGTACACCACACAAATCTACCAAAACACACTCGACACGTTTCGCCCCAACATCGGAGCATTCTCAGGAGATGTAGGCCTTACAATGCAGAATTGTAAAGTTTTTTTTTTTAATTATTACGTCAACTACTTCCATACAATTATGAGTATAGAATATACAAATTCACTGCAGAATGGTTGTCCATCACAGGTGCACTTATGAAAGAAAATAATTTATTATGCACTAACTTAAAGTAATACAATTTTTTTTTAAGTATGTTTTGTAAAGTTTTGTGTGGTGATGCGTGGCGGTATTTGGGGCTTGCTCGTTATCGATTTTTGTATGAAAATTTACAACGAGACGGTCCTCTTAAAGTGGGAGCGACAGGCCTGCCCGCGAAATCGACTAATGTGTCAGAATTAGTCGATACTATAGCTAATTTCTTAACCTGGACCCTTTCAAGTAAAGATTTTTATATAAACCTGTGAGGATGATGCTGCCATTGTCGTCATTGAAAATGCCATAAGCCTACGTTGTCGTGTTAGTTTAAAAAATGCAAAAAAACCAAATTAAATTTTAATTTCGCGGGCAGGCCCGGCTCATGCCCCTTAAGGTTAAAACTTTTACGATGACAAATATAAGCATGTACCTGCGGCCAGTTCCTCCATAACGGATTGCTTTGTGATGATTTCCACGGTGCCTCGCGCCCGCGACGGCGATAAGGGTGATGTTGGACTGAATAAAATAATATATATTTTTTTAAAAGAATATTAGCAATTTTAATCATGACTAACATTCCCCTTTCCCTTCCAACTAAGCGTAAAGCTTGTGCTAGGAGTGGGTACGACAATAGTGCAACGGGTGGGGTTTGAACCGGCGACCTTTCGGATTTCAGTCCGCTCCTATAACCGTTGAGCTATTGAGGCTTAATTATTATCACTCTATTAGCTATTAGTCTTTAGGTTTATTATACAGGGTGTAATCCGAACGCTAGCAAAAACTTAGCCTTACATACAATCCAAGGCCAATAAGCCTTATAGTTTTAGTGATTTAGTATTTTTCAAACCCGCAATGTATAGCGTGCAAAACTATGATCACTGCCCCACCTACGACGCGGAATTGCCTTGGTTAGAGGTAGATTATACCTTGGATTCTCACACATAGGCTACTTTTTATCTCGTAAAAAAGCCACGTTTCAGAAAGAACACTGTTTATTTTATTTCGTGATATAACCACAGGTTCACGGTTTTTGGATTTCTCCCTTTACTTGGGCTATAAGACATTGCTATCTGACAAATTTCATGATTCTAGATCAACGGGATGTACCCTATAGGTTTTGATTCCATTGACAGATACGATTGACAGATAGACAGACAAACAACAAAGTCACCCTATCCTAAAGGGTTCCTTTTTCTGTTTTTTTTTTATTCAGTTACAAGTTAGCCCTTGACTGCAATTTCACCTGGTGGTAAGTGATGATACAATCTAAGATGGAAGCGGGTTAACCTGGAAGGAGTGTGGCAGTTTTTATTAAACCCATACCGTTTTGGTTTCTCAATGGCATCGTACCGGAACGCTAAATCGCTTGGCGGCACGGCTTTGCCGGTAGGGTGGTAACTAGCCACGGCCGAAGCCACCTACCAGACCAGACCAGAAATTTAGAAATTACAAATTTCCAAACCCCTGCCAGGAATCCAACCCAAGACCACAGCGCATACCACTGGGTCAGGGAGGTCGTCGCAGATATGGAAGCCTAAAAATATGTCGTTCTTTACCTGACGATGCCTGCTCTTGCGTCAGCTATCAGTTTTCTCGCTCTCTCTCGAAGCATCGTTTGCCTCTCCTCTTCTGTCATTTGCTTTACAAAACAAGTGTAAATTAAAAATTTATAACACCCCCGACAAGTGAAGGTTACAGTAACTAGAAAAGAGCTGATCATTTTCAAACGGCTGAACCGATTTTCTTGGATTATAGCTAAGAACACTCTCGATTAAGCCACCTTTCAAACAAAAAAAACTGAATTAAAATCGGTTCATTAGTTTAGGAGCTACGATGCCACAGACAGATACACAGATACACACGTCAAACTTATAACACCCCTCTTGGGTTGGGGGTTAATAAAACAAAAATACATGTTACAATTCAAACTTGCGATATTATTGAAATAGCAGCAAACAGGTTCAAATCTTTTTTCATCAATCAATTTGCTTAGACTTAAATTTCAGTTAAAACAAGACAGATTTATGCCAGCTGTATAGCGCTGTCTCGTTTTAAGTCTGAGCAAAGTCAAAGTGCGATCTATAGATCTCAGCCTTAATTTCGAATCGATTAGACAAATGGAAGATGCTCATATCGCTTCATCTATGTATAAATGCTATTTTTATAGCTATTTTTTTATCAATAAGTATGAAATTAAGGATTTTTTTAAAAATGCTATTCTATTATGTAACCTATTAGACAATTGAAGAAATACATATATGTGTCGTTATTTGTTAAGAATTATGTTTGATTTCAAATTGCATTTCAATAGATTTAAAAATCATGAATATAGATAAAATTAAAATGTTAATAAAATAGACATTAAAATTATTATTACATTAAAATGACTAATAAGAAGATATTAATAGAACAAATAAAAATCAATAGGTACATGTCACAAATCTACATCCAACAAACAAAACTTCAATCTACGATTTCTACCATCAAACCCAGTCTCTAAATAACTAGAAATAATAGTCAACTATAATATTTATTTCTACTGAAAAAAAATTACTCACGAATTACCTTTTTAGGACTTCCTATATCTCCATTTTTGAGTCCATTACAAATTTCACTCTTCTCATCACTCTCTTTACTACTCTGCCTTTTACTTTTGTCCTTTTCTCTCGCCTCGCGTTTCGTAGCCTCTAACAGCTGTCTCGCTCTCTCTTTGAGTTCGTCGTGACGCGAGAGCAATTGCTGTCCAATCAGGGGCGAGCACACAGCAAGCGCGCGATATTCGACCAATCACATCGAAGCAAGCGTTACGCGTCGACCAATCAAGCGCACACACAAACCGTTCAAAGCGATGATTCGTATCGGGAATGGAAAGAAATGAAGTGTTTATGAGATTCTATTCAAAATTCATGAAAATGTTACATGAAATATGTTTATTGCGGAAATTCTAAAAAATTCAAACGTCAGAAAAAATTGACAGGGACGGGTCTGCCGACAAAGTGAAAACTTAAACAAACTTGACGCTTTCATTAAAAATTGACCCTTATTTCTTTGAGTTAAGGAACAAATTTTAAAAGCTGATAAAATTAACAAGTTTGCACCCATCCCAAAATCGTACAACATGCCTAAAGAAGTTTTCACTTCAATAGATGTAAAATTTATCATTTTTTTTATTTACTAAGACAACTTATCTATATTGCGCTATCTATGGCAAAATATGAATGGCTTCAGATAAAATCCATGCATTTTAAAGGCCTATTTAATCAGTTTCGGCCTGATGAAATTTGATATACTTCTGGATAAATTGAGAATTATTAAAATCGTTTCAGTAGTTACCGAGTTTATCAATTACAAACCAATAAATCTTTTTCTTTACAATATTAGTATGGATTTGTCTAATGTTAAAGATTCGTCTGTATTCGACAGAAATAAATCTAGTATCAAAAACAGGTGAAGTTATAAAACCAACAGTTGTAGTTTTGCCAATTTTAAGGTCAAGTGCGAGTCAGACTCGTACACGAAGGATTCCGTACCATTGGACAAGAAATAACATTTTTTAACTTTTTTTTGGGATGTAAAAAATTCACGGTTTCCTGATTTTGCCCTTTACTTGTGCTATAAGACCTACTTATCTGCCATATTTCATGATCAACGAAAAGTACCATATAGGTTTTGCGTCCCTTGCCAGGTCTTGAGATACAGACTGACAACAAAGTGACCCTATAAGGCTTCCTTATTACCTTTGCCGGTACGGAACCCTAAAAACGTTAAAAACCGACCAAGTGCGAGTGAGACTCGCGCACTTAGGGTTCCGTACTCGGGTATTTTTTCCAACATTTTTACATGACATAACCACAAATTCGCGCTTTTAAGATTTATTCCTGTTTTTGTACTATAAGACCTACCTACCTGCCAAATTTCATAATTCTAGGTCAACGGGAAGTACCCTATAGGTTTCTTGATAGACACGACAGACAGACAGACAGACAACAAAGTGATCCTATAAGGGTTCCGTTTTTCCTTTTGAGGTACGGAACCCTAAAAATCGATATCAGCGTTCACTAGTCAGACTCTACAAGTACTTTTAAAACTAAATCAACTTTTAAACAACTAAAATATAACTAAAAACTAAAATAACATCACAAAAGCCACCCTCTAAAGTAAAGTAACCAGCTTACCGGTGTTGGTTTCGGTAGTTCTGGTGTGGTTGGTTTTGGTTTTTCAGGTATCTGTCCATTGATTACGGTTTCTGGTTGCTGGACACTTAACGGGTCTGTGGTTGCTGGTTCTATTGTTGGTTTGTGGTCTGGTTTCACTGTGAAATGTATAATTTGGCACATTTAAATACAATGTACATTTATATTGTTTTATTGTTTATACTTTTTCTTTTTTTTATTTGTAGCAGAAAATTGAAAGAAAAAATGAACAGGGAAACACTTATCTCTATAAGAGATCTCTACCAGTGACCCTTGGCAGTGCGAGAGGTTGTAAAGGGAGTAGAATAGGTACAGCAAAGATAGACAGTAATTATGAAAAAAGCTTAGTAGATATTATCTTAAAATATACCTATTTATACATATTTTTAGGTTGATTACCTCAAAGAAAAACTTTTTTATACAAAAACTAGCCGATGCCCACGACTTCGTCCGCGTGGATTTAGGTTTTTTGAAATCCCGTGGGCACTCTTTGATTTTCCGGGATAACGAATCAGTCATGAAAAACTAGCAGACAGTGAGACACTTTCGCATCCATACTAATATTATAAATGCGAAAGTGTGTCTGTCTGTTTGTCTGCTAACTTTTCACGGCCTAACAGTTTAACCGATTTTTGTCCGGCTACTTTTTGTCCCGAAAAATCAAAGAGTTCCCACAGGATGCTTAAAAGCCCATCCGTTTAACCGATTTATATGAAAGGTACACAGGTGGCTTGCTTGACATATGCATCTTTTTATTCCGGAAAATCAAAGAGGACGGTGAAAACCACTTACCACCATTCGAAACTTCGTTGGCACTGGTATTTGTATTGGAGGGTGGGGGAGGCGGTTCCTCCTCATCATCAGACGCGAAGGGATCCGTGAATTCTTTTCGGGTCATCAGCTTTTCCGGCCGAGCGGGTATCGGCTGCAAAATACAAACAACCCTCTTTTACGATCGATATTAATACTTTATGTGTAATCGGTCGATAAATTAATAGCGTCGATGTTATTTGTCAACAAAACCATACAAGAAAATGATATAAGTAGTATTGAGACCCTCACTTTTTTTGATGTTACTTCCGTCAGGCCTTTTGTTTTCGTATAAAGTATAGCCTATGTCACCCGGGCCATTACAAAGAATCGATTGACACCTCATTCATCAAAATCGGCCCAGTAGTTTAGGCGCTACGGTAGAACACACAGAATCTGGATACAAACACACATACATATTTACATATATACATATATTCATATATTCATACATACATACATAGACTGCTAAAATCATAACCCTTCCTTTCGGCTTTGCCGTAGTCGGGTAAAAATGATATAAGTAGTATTTTTAAGTTTCTTGAGAGGGGTTATGATTACGAAAATGATCTCAAAATTAAATGTGACTGACATTTTTAAAAATGAAGTCCATCTTCAAATGGACAATAACCGAAAAAAAAAATTTTTGACGTCTATCGGTTGGCGATGATGATGATGATGATGATGATGAAAGTCAACGTACGCTCTATAGATCTGTTGTATATGTATGAAAGTAACTACTTAAAATATTGTATCCAAGGTAAGTAGTTAGAAAACTCTCTGAATAAAGCAGTCACTATCGAGCAGCTGGTCGTTTTACTACAAGATCTCAACCATAATATCAGTTACCTCGCTAACTTTGCCCGGGTCAGTGAACCACTTGGCGGAGGGTTTGTCCCTCTCCTTGGCCGGGGATAGCATTTTGCCCAGGATGCTTTTGGACTGCAGCAACATGTCCCGGACGTCTTTGATAGCCGTGGGGGATTTGTCCGGGGAACGCTCTTGTGACTGGCGGGAATCCTGGGATCCTTGAGACCTAGTAAATTAGTGATAAACTGAGTAAACATCACTAGAACACAGAGTTATAATATGAAGTTAAGGGTTAAGATTATAAACTACGTTTTTTTATACCATTACAAGTTAGCCCTAGATTGCGATCTCACCTGGTGGTAAGTGATAATGCAGTCTAAAAATTAAATCTATACCCCTTATCGGTTTCTACACAGCATCATACCGGAAGCATAAATTGGTTGACGGCACGGCAGACTGGTAAATAGCGACGGCCATAGCCTTCCACCAGACTAGACAGACCACCCAATAAACAGTAAAGAATACCCGGCTGAGTTTGTTGCGGGCTCTTCTCAGACTTGGGCGCGTTTGGAACCCTCGTAGCTATAGTTTTAAGTTCGCAATTAATTATCACCAGTATATCGTACAAATATAACAATTCCGTCAAAAGGAGTACAATAATAGAGCTTGTCTATTTTGAAAAGACGCGCCCCACCACCACAATTTACACATCACTACTACACAAAATTATGTAGTGGGGCGCGTCATTTCTAAATAGAAATAGCTCTACCTACTTTGAATAAATGACTTTGACTTTTACTTTGACCAGAGACAATTTGAAAATTATAAATTCCCATATCGCCCCTCGCCATCCGCAGTCGAACTATAGTATAGTATAGTCGAATGCACTAGGGTTAGACCAGCAAGACAGTTTAAAAGTGACACAAGTGTAAATTAAAAATTTATAACACCCCCGACTAGTGAAGGTTACAGTAACTAGAAAAGAGCTGATAACTTTCAAACGGCCGAACCGATTTTCTTGGATTATAGCTAAGAACACTCTCGATCAAGCCACCTTTCAAACAAAAAAAAAAAACAAAATTAAAATCGGTTCATTAGTTTAGGAGCTACGATGCCACAGACAGATACACAGATACACACGTCAAACTTATAGCACCCCTCTTTTTGGGTCGGGGGTTAAAAATACAAACTCACACAGGTCTCGGCCTATCGACCATGTTCCTGGATCGCCTGGTGCTCACTTCGCGACTGAACAACTCGGCGGGCATTGAAGCGTCCGTGTCGTGACGACCCACCATATAAGACGACTCCGTTTCATCATTACCTGAGAAACAAAAAATCTGGATTCCTATGACATGTTTTGTGGAAAGAGAACTTGATAAATACCTTCATTTTGGGTAAAAAATAAAATTCAATTTGGGTAAATATACTTAGCAATGTCTGGATTTGAAAATGGATGATACGGGCCACGGAAGGATAAACTTGTTAAAGTTTCATTGAAAAACCGGTCAAGTGCGAGTCAGACTCGCGCACTGAGGGTTCCGTACTTGGGTATTTTTTCCAACATTTTGCACGATAAATCAAAACTATTATACACTAGCGACCCGCCCCGGCTTCGCACGGGTGGACATTTATTTTTTCTATTTTCCGGGATAAAATATAGCCTATACGGATTCGGAAGAATCCCTCTAAGTAATGGTAAAAGAAATTTTGAAATCGGTCCAGTAGTTTTTGAGCATATTCAATACAAACAAACAAAAATACAAAGGTTTCCTCTTTATAATATTAGTATAGATAAAATAAATCAAAATCTGTTTTAGAATTTACATTTAAAGCCCTTTTATATGATACCCCACTTGGTATAGTTATCTTACTTTGGAAATTAAAACACATTGAATTTTTTATTTAAATGATGTAACCACAAATTCGGGGTTTTCAGATTTATTCCTATACTTGTGCTATAAGACCTACCTACCTGCCAAATTTCATGATTCTAGGTCAATGGGAAGTACCCTATAGGTTTCTTGACAGATACGACGGACAGACAGACCGACAACAAAGTAATCCTATAAGGGTTCCGTTATTCCTTTTGAGGTACGGACCCCTAAAAATGTATAATTTACCTAATTGTTCCACTTGAAGTTCATTGCCCGTGAAGTAGGCTCGCAATTGGAACAGATATGTCATTATCTGAAACCAAACAGGCAA
The DNA here is from genome assembly GCF_905333055.1 of Maniola jurtina. NCBI lineage: Eukaryota > Metazoa > Arthropoda > Insecta > Lepidoptera > Nymphalidae > Maniola > Maniola jurtina. The sequence goes on from NC_060053.1 coordinate 1,497,406, forward strand.
GCAGTTATTAATGGGCAAACTAATAAAACAAGCTTTTCAAATAAAATAAATAAATCCATTGCTTATGAAACAAGAAAATTATCTACAAGTGTAAATTAAAAATTTATAACACCCCCGAGAAGTGAAGGTTACAGTAACTAGAAAAGAACTGATAACTTTCAAACGGCTGAACCGATTTTCTTGAATTATAGCTAAAAACACTCTCGATCAAGCCACCTTTCAAACAAAAAAAACTAAATTAAAATCGGTTCATTAGTTTAGGAGCTACGATGCCGCAGACAGATACACAGACACACAGACACACAGATACACACGTCAAACTTATAACACCCCTCTTTTTGGGTCGGGGGTTAAAAATCATTTCTAATAATATCACAGAGTAAGGATTATAATATTAGTTACAGAGGTTTGATGAAGTTATTTAAAGCTTGACAGCAACCCGAACTGACCCATGTAGTTAGGGCCGTTAAAGCCGTGCCGCCAAGCGATTTATCGTTCCCGTATGATGTCTTGTCGAAACCAAAGGAATGTGGGTTTAATGAAAACTGCAATATCCCTTGCAGGTTAGCCCGCTTCCATCTTAGACTGCAGCATCACTTACCACTAAGTGAGATTGCAGTCAGGGCTAAATTGTATGTGAATTAAAAAAAAACCCTGCTTACGATTCGAACGATGCCTTATAAACCGTGTAAGCACTCTGTTATAGATCGTTTCAACGAGTAGTTTCTATGGCGTTATGTTGGCTCCCCTGTCTGACTAAGTAATTGGGTGGTCATTGGCACCATATTGGCATGAGACAACGCAGATTTTGTTTATTTTCATTTCATTTATTCAGGAAAATCAAATGAAAATAAACAAAATCTGCGTCTTCTTAAGCAAATATGGTGCCAATGACTTAGACAGACAGGGGAGCCAACATAACGCCATAGGAACTATACTTTGAAACGATCTATAGCAGAGCGCTTACACAGCTTATGAGGCATTATACGAATCGTAAGCAGGGTTTTTTTTTATATTTTCGAAGCTTTAACTGCTTAGTGTGGTTTTACAGTGACGCTTTCGCCAGCGCGGTTGGTAAGCGTCGCGGGCCACGAGCTTTGCGTCTCTTGGGTCGTTACATAGTCGCGCGGATGGCCCGCGCTGACGCCTATTCGGCCACCGCGCTTACCACCCGCGCGGACGGTAAGCGTCACTGTAAAACCAGCCTTACCGCGAGTTTGTCCGGCACGGGTGGTTTGCAAACATCGGCGGCTGTGAGCACTTGGGCTATACCTAATCTTGCACTCGCTTCTAATGCAGTTCGGACATTTATTTCAGCTTCATCCGCTTGCAAACCAGAAAAATCTCTGAAACAAACACCAATTAACTATCCATACTAATATTATAAATGCAGAAGTGTCTTTCTGGCTGCTAGCTGTTCACGGCCTAACAATTAAACCGATTTTGATGAAATTTAGTAGACCTTGTCTATTTTGAAACTACGCGGCCCACCACCGCAATTTACACATCAGTAAACAAAATTATGTAATGGGATGCGTCATTTCAAAATAGACAAGCTCTACAGAGTTAGCTTCCATCCTGGGGAAGGACATAGGCTACTTTTTATTTGTCCGTAGACTTTTGAGATACGGAACCCTAAAAAGGTTCCAAAACCAAAAGGTGAGTCTATGACCTGCACAAACCGCCTTGCTGCAAGTTCAGATTGGACTACTTGTTTACTGAATAATACTGTAAAAAACCGGTCAAGTGCGAGTTGGACTCGCATATGAAGGGTTCTTTACCATCGTACAGGATATTTTAACATTTTTATGTGCAGTTTTGAGAACAGCGTCATCTATGTGATTTAGAAAAAATTTCGGATTTATTCCTTTACTTGTGCTATAATTTCAGGATTCTAGGTCAACGGGAAGTACCCTATGAGTTTTCTTGACAGACACGTCAAACGGACGGACAGATAGACAGACAACGAAGTGACCCTATAAGGGTTCCTTTTTTCCTTTTCTGGTACGGAACCCTAAAAATCACAAACTTACATGAGATCCGGACGATAATGGTGAATGATGGCACAAAAGGCAAGTCCGTTTCTAAAACTAGTAGTCAAGTTGGTGACGCGACAATAGCTGTACTCGCGCGTCACGCTGCTACACCACTCTAGCAAATCTTGGACCTAAAATAAGCAACAGAAATTCTCAAAAAAACCTCGACCCAGAGGTCGGACCACTAAGTGGGATAACGATAAGTAGGTATCTGCTTAAGTAGGTATTTTTTTGGTAGGTAGGTAGATTTATGGTTCAATCGAGACTTGTAAAGAGTCTGTGGTGTAAATCTAGAGTGAGTTGTCTGTGTCAACATCGTATCGGATAGTAGTACGGCTGAAAAGGGCTAGAACTCAGAGTCGTAAAGCCATCAGGACTTCTCACTTTCAGTCATTTCTTTTCACTGTCCTACGACGGCTACTTTAGATTGAGAGTTCTGTGATTCGGATCAGGATTTGGAACAGAACCCTAAAAAAATTATTTGAATAAAGAATAATTTAAATATGGAACCCTGGCTAATTTGAATATAATTTGTATTGTTTTAATCTTATAGAGTGTTGATTATTTTAGTTACATTCAGTCCCACAAACTGAAACTACTATTAAAAGCTATAATAATATGTATTATCATAAAACGATAAAATTAGTATAGTGATAAATAAGTAGGTGCATAATAAACTTAAGCTAGAAGGTAGGTAAAAAAGCATAATTATTCAAAACTACTTACAGGAGTTTTATCCTTATCCAATCCCTTAACAGACAGAAACTTCTCCACATCGGCAACCGGTGTCTTATCATTATCAACCCCCTTCTCATTATCATTCGTGTCCAAACTGATGTTATTCAAATTTGACTTCAATTCCAATGGCTTAAGGTTCCTTTTGGCTATCGTTTTAGGCTTCAACACCCCCCATTTTAGGTTATCTACCTTACTTTCTTCCGTAGTTGGGATTATTTTCGGGGTTGAAGTGTATTTGGGGGTATTATTTGGTTCGCTTTTCATTGCTAGTTTGGTTAGGTTGCTTAAATATTCAGGTCTAGATTTTGGTGTTATGGACGTCTCATGAATTTTTAAGTCCTTAAAGTCGTTTAAGTCTTTTGTGTCGTTTAAGTCGTTTTGGGCGGTTTGGGGTTCTTTTTTGGGTGTTGGGGTAGTAGGGGTGGTGGATTCAGGGGTTATGGGGGCGGTAGGGGTTCGGGAATTGTCGAAGTTAAGGCTTTGAACGCTGTTAGGGGTGGCTGCGATGTCGCTATTGGTTAAACTTTGCGTCATCTCTTCCATTTGTTGACGGAGATCGAACATCTGAAAGGAAACATCCATTTCTTTATTTCAAAAGCGGAGATAGCTTAGTGATTAATATCGGCCTTCTATTCCAGGGGTTCGATCCCGGGCACCTTGTAACTTTTCAGAAACTTTTCGTCGTTCGTGAATTTTAAGCACACACATCACATATCACTTGCTTTAACAGTGAAGGAAAACATCGTGATGAAAACCTGCATGCCTAATTATGGATTTTCAAAGGTGTGTGAAGTCCACGCTTGGCCAGTGTGGTAGGCTATGTGGCTGAACCCTTCTCATTTTGAGAGGAGACCGGTGCTTAAACAGTTGATGATCATGATCACTTGGAAGATTTTTTGCATTTGCAGAACCGTATATGAACCGTAGTATTTGAACAGGCATTTCTCAGGCAAGCTATTAAATAAACTATTTGGTGTGAAGTTTGCTGTGTAAATACCTGTCTTGTGGAATTATCTGATAAAGTATAGTCGTCTTCGTCCAAATCTTCCAGCACAGCGATATCTGAATTGTTATTCACTGACAATAACGAGGCAAGCGACTGCATATCTTCATCTCTGAAATACAAAGCAATAATAATGTAAAGTCTATCTTATATTAACTAGAAGATGATGCTTTGTTTTAGCGCTTAATTTTTTTAATTTTTATAAATATAAAGCTCTTATGACTGACTCACGTAATTAGCCCGAGACCGGAGTATGCCCGACTAGTTTTGAAGCCGTTCAGGAACCAACTCACGTCACCTGCCCTTCTCGCAACACACTGTGTAGTGTGTAGTGTGGGTTATAGTCTTGTCGGTTTGACTGACACGGGCTCTAGTGAGCTTGAGACTAACCGATATCGTTTGCCTGTTTGTGACACCTATTGAATAGTTACTGGTAATAAGCAACTCACGTCGCCTGCCCCTCTCGCAATAGCTCACAGTGCAGCGTGAGATGTAGCTTTATCACCTTCAGTTTGAGCAAGACGAGCTCTAGCAAGCGTGAGGCTAACTGATGTCATTACATGTTTGTGATACCTGTTGAATAGTTAATGGTAATAACCAACTCACGTCGCCTGCCCCTCTCGCAGTAACACACAGTGCAGCGTGAGATGTAGTCTCGCCGCCGTCAGCTTGCGCGACACAGGTTCCAGCGTGAGTCGTAACGCGCGCTGCGCCGGCGTGAGTGACGCGTGACGACGTAAGTTGACTGCGCACGCCGCTAACCGACGCCGTTTGCCTGTCAACGGTGGGATAGTGATAACCAACTCACGTCGCTTGCCCCTCTCGCAGTAACACACAGTGCAGCGTGAGATGTAGTCTCGCCGCCTTCAGCTTGCGCGACACAGGCTCTAGCGTGAGTCGTAACGCGCGCTGCGCCGGCGTGAGTGACGCGTGACGCCGCAAGTTGACTGCGCACGCCATTAACCGACGCCGTTTGCCTGTCAGCTGTGGGAAAGTAAGAACCAACTCACGTCGCCTGCCCCTCTCGCAGTAACACACAGTGCAGCGTGAGATGTAGTCTCGCCGCCTTCAGTTTGCGCGACACAGGCTCCAGCGTGAGTCGTAACGTGCGCTGCGCCGGCGTGAGTGACGCGTGACGTCGCAAGTTGACTGCGCACGCCGCTAACCGACGCCGTTTACCTGTTTGTGACACCTGTTGGATAGTAAATAAAAACTCACGACGTTTACCCCAGTAATTTTATATAGATTTTTACTATACAGATGTTTTCAGTGATTAAATTAGCCTCAAAATATTATGTCCCCAATTCTGATTTTCAGCCAATCCGAGATGGTGACATATTCTTAAACACTTTGTTTGCCAAAAGTTATAACAACGAAAAATTTTACTAAACAACCACTCAAAAAATACTAGTTGTATTACATAATATCAAAGAAAATGTTAAGCACCTGTAAAAAGATCCAACTTAGGGTGTTTGTGCACTCGTATTCGATTCGTTTTAGTGATTCAAAATAGCTTTCATAATAGTATGGTTGTATGTGCACTGCTTCATTTTTAACCGACTTCCAAAAAAGTGGTTCTGAATTCGGTGTGTTATTTCATTTGGGAAATTGGTTTTAAAAACACGAATATGAATTTAATACGAATGAGTAGACTATTCGCAACACGAATATGAATTAAAAGCGAATCAAATACAAGTGAGAGCACATAACGCCACATACTTTTCTGTAACTTTAGGGATTTTTTAGGTATTTAAAAAAAAATTACATCTTCTAAAACAAAAGTCCAGTCTTTATCCTCAAGTTCATTGGTCCTGGAGTCCCGAAACAGCGTCACCGCCACCGTCTGGTTCTCTGGCACCGCGAATATTACTGACCCTCTGCCAAAGAGAACTTACATTAAACTTATTTCAATTAAAGCTTAAAAGGTGGCTAGTAGAAAGGTGCTTCTACACAATAGATGAATTTTTGAAATTCAAAGAATAGTTTAAACATGAATTATAGACTATGATTCATGTTTAAACTATTCTTTATAGTTTGTACAAATTTTGCATGCCTGATTATGTAAGGTGAAACATTCTACTGGACAATATAATATGTACTTAATAACAACTCATTGTAAAAAATGTTTCTGCAAATAAAAAATCTAGAATCCTGAATCTTGAAAGAAGACGTAATTAGAGTTGAGGAGATGAGTAAGGAGGCGAGGTACAGCGAGGTATCGTAAAGGTCTGCACCCCTACATAGTCGAAACTCAAACCCAAAGCCTTTTATTAAGGATCCGTACCTCAAAAGGAAAAACGGAACCCTTATAGGATCACTTTGTTGTCTGTCTGCCTGCCCGTTCGTCCGTCGTGTCTGTCAAGATATAGAATCATGGAATTTGCACGATTTGACGAAGAAGCCCACAACTCATGCTGGGTAATTTTCAACACTTACTTCAATGGGTCTTTGAGGGAGGGTTCCCATTCTAACGGCTCAGTCAAGACGCGCCGCGACCGACGTGTCCATACAATGCTTAGTTTATTGGGTTTCCTGCAACAAGTACATAAGACCATATGAAATCCAATACACAGAACTAGATGATGCCGCGACTTCATTTGCGTGGATTTAGATTTTTTTAAATCCCGAGGGAATTTTTCAGTTTTCCAGAAGTAAAAGTAGCCTGTGTCACTCTCCAGGTCTTTAACTATACCCTTACAAATGATCACGTCAATCCGATGCTCCGTTGCGACGTGATTGATGAATAAACCAACAAACACTTTCGCTATTATAAAATGTAATAAGTATTGAGAGTGGGTGTAATGCTTTATATGTATAGTGTTTCATTGTATGAAGGACAAGTTAAACCAACCAAAGCCGTGTGATTTCGACGCATTAGAGAGTAAGGCGTTAAATCGAGTGACGTTATATGGATTTTACACTGTAAGTAGTTAAAAACCTCGAAGCGGACAATGACAGGATAGGCCTTTTTAACATCAAAAACTTAAAGAGTTCCCACGGGATTTCCGAGACCCTACATCTACGCGAAAGAAGGCGCAAGCATCATTTTGTAGGTAGTTGAACAAGATTTACAACCTGGTAAAATATGTTACCAAGTTGTAAATCTTGTAAAGACTAAAGTAAATAAAGACCTCTTGGTAATAAGATTTAAAAACCTTCTGAAACGCGGCGTGCGATAAAAGTCAAGGTACATACGAGCAGTAGGCACATTATAGCGATATAGTCGCTTCCAATACCAATATGTGATCTAATTCGCCAGTGAATCGACTGAGGCGTGTCTGCCTCGATAACTAGCTACTGATATTGATGATACGGTCGCGCTGCGGTAAAATAGCTTTTAAGAGGGGTCTCTTCGTCACTCGCTCCATACAAACGTAGTTCCAATTTCATTTGAATATTAAGCAACCAAAGTCCATGAAATTTTGCAGACATATTCTAGAAACTAATATCTATGCCTGTGGTTTTCCAGATGTCTGTTAAAATATTCGGTTTCAAAGTAATGCGGTCTTAAAAATTCACATACAAATCTTTGAGCTCCTGTAATTTTCAAACTACATATTTTTAGAAATATCTAAAACACCACAGGCACAGATATTAGTTTCCAGAATATGACTGCGAAATTTCATTGACTTTGGTTGCTTAATATTCAAATGAAATTGGAACTACGATTGTATGGAGTAAGTGACGGAGAGAGCCCTGTTAGTGGATATCAGAAGTTTTATGGAAACAAGATAAAGTTGAAAACTAAAACCCGACTGCAATTGTCCTATATATTATATAGTCGCCGAAATATTATAGTAAAATTGTTTTTCAGTCGCTTGGTATATTTTAATGTTGTAGTACATTTATATTTATGAACTCGGAATTTTTTTTCTCATTCATTTGACACCCCACTCGATACAATAGCAAAAAAAAAATTTGGAGACTCCCACTATTTTCATGTAATATCCGTTAGGTCAATTTTTTCGTATAAAATGTAGCCTATGTCACCCGGACCTTTACGACGAATCGATTAACACCTCATTCATCAAAATTGGTCCAGTAGTTTAGGCGCTACGGTGGAACACACAGAATCTGGATACAAACATACACACATACATACATAGTATAGATTAATTATAGTATGGGTCAGAGGGAGAGATAAGAGTCGCTATTTATTTTAACATCTTTGGGGAGTCCTTCTATACCTGGAATGTATTATTGAACTAGCCGATGCCTGCGACTTCGCCCGCGTGGATTTAGGTTTTACGAAATCCCGTGGGAACTCTTTGATTTTACGGAATAAAAAGTAACCTATGTGCTAATCCAGGATATTATCTATCTCCATTCTCATGATTCTTGCAGCCAAATCCGACCAGTAGTTTTGCGTGAAGGAGTAACAAACATACACACACACATACACACAAACTTTCGCCTTTATAATATTAGTTTGATATACTGTAGTATAACGTCGAAAAAATAGCTCCTTACCATTTGGGCGTCAATTCGACGTCAATGCGGTGGTAGGAGGCCGTGTACTGGAACTTCGCGGCGCGCTTGTTCACGCGCTGCAGCCGCTTCCAGACCGACGCCATTTTTACAAGCTCTGAAATAATAATGCATTTTTTAGGGTTCCGTACCTCAGAAGGAAAAACCTTATAGGATCACTTTGTTGTCTGTCTGTATGTCCGTCCGTCCGTCCGTCGTGTCTGTCAAGAAAACCTATAGGGTACTTCCCGTTCACCTAGAATCATGAAAGGCAGATAGGTAGGTCTTATAGCACAAGTGAAGGAATAAATCCGAAAACCGTGAATTTGTTTTACATTTTTTTAAGCATTATAGTTTTTGATTTATCGTGCAAAATGTCGGAAAAAATACCCGAGTACGGAACACTCGGTGCGCGAGTCTGATTCGCACTTGGTCGGTTTTTTTTTTTTTTTTTTTTTTATAAAGTACACCAATAGGTACCTACTTGGACTTCGTCTGCGATGGCGTTTGCTGGCGCGCGTGCTGTGCTTGTTTGGAGTGTTTTTTTTTGTTAAGAGTGGCTGGTTTTTGTGTTAGTTGGTGTTTTTGGTGGTGGAACTGACTGGGAAGCGCTCTAAAGGGGCGCCGCGCGTATGTCAGCGGGCGCCGGCGCAGACGGAGTCCATACTTGTATAAATTCAAAAACTTGAAAATATCACAAACTTGACATTGGCTTATCAGAGTAAAGCCAGATTTAAAGAAAAAAAAAAAAAAAAAAAAAAAAAGGTACCTACTTGTTAGACACAGTACTTATACTTGTTGTACAGATATATTGATTTAATTTCGGCCGTAACTGTACAAGAATACAGAACTTTGAACGCGATGCTGAACCGATATAAAACAGAGTTTTATATCGGTTCAAATTACGCAAATAACCACGCTTCTAACCGAAAAACTCAATTATCTTCAATTAATTTACACTAGCGTCTAGATCTAGTAAACTTTACATATCTTGGATGTAGGTCGATAACCCTCTAGCATTGAGCAACACGCCTAGGAGAGGACATCATCGCAACCCATTGCCAGTTCATGACAGTCTGGGAACTTGATTTGGGAGTTTGGAAACGTCGAGGTTTTGACGTCACCGGCAGACGTCAAATGTTCCTCTATTTCACAAACGCTTGACGCTCCTTGTCTTCCTATTTTTCTATGATTTCACGTTACCTATGGCCTAATATTGGACTTAATTCGTAGATTTAGCATCAATCCGAAAGTTCCCTCACTCTACCACTGCTGAGAACGAGTCTCCCTCTCAGAATGAGAGTGGTATAAGTCATAGCCCCAATGCTGGCTGAGTGCGGTTTGGCAGACTTTTTGGCAGAATTATGAAGAACACTCAGGCATGCAGGTTTCAAGCAAAAACATAGAGCGCCCTACACGTACAGTATGATAGGACTCTAATAGGGCTGCCTCGTTTCTGTATCAGGGATGTTTGCTGATGCCAGAATAGGTGTTTATTTTATCATGCGCAAGAGATACAAAACGCTATAACGCCACAAGGATCCTGGGCAGGTTATTTCCCCTTAAATCAGTCATTATTTCGTCGCAAAGACGGCAAGATGTCGATTATGTAAAGCTTCATCAATCATTATTACAATCTCAATTGTTGTAGTTGGCTGAATTTATAGTATTATTGTTGCGACAATGAATTGTCAGTCAATTGACAATCAAAGGTGAATGCGATTATCACACTACAGCTGTTATTCTACGGCGGTAGGCCCCAAGATTCAAAAATTTTGGCATTAGGAAACAACTACATTTATGATTTAGACCCAGTAGTCATGTATAACGACAGACGTTACGAATAGCGCCTCCCCTTCGTGATAGGGACGCGCTTTGTAACCTGGAGTTATATAAAGGGTGCTTCAATAAACTACACTAAACTTTGAGTTTAAAGCTTCCACAGTCAAAGGGGTGGAAGCATACTAGTGACTGAAGTGGTTCAGACGAAAATAGAAAAGTAGAAAGTGTAACACCTGGAACACACTGAGTAACTCAAAACTCTAGTAAAGATTGTCAAATAGGATTTTTTTGTTTCAATTTTTGCTACTTTTTAACCCCCGACCCAAAATGAGGGGTGTTATAAGTTTGACGTGTGTATCTGTCTGGTGCATCGTAGCTCCTAAACTAATGAACCGATTCTAATTTAGTTTTTTTTGTTTGAAAGGTGGCTTGATCGAGAGTGTTCTTAGCTATAATCCAAGAACATCGGTTCAGCCGTTTGAAAGTTATCAGCTCTTTTCTAGTTACTGTAACATAGTACTATTATATTATTCTGTGCTGTAACCTTTACTTGTCGGGGGTGTTATAAATTTTTAATTTACACTTGTAAGTAAGTGCATTAATACTTTTACTATTACTTTTACTATTACTTTTACTTATACTATTTCTTATTAAAGGAAGCTACAGTCAGCAAAATTTATTCTATTCTATTCAATTAAAAAAAACCTAAATCCAAGCGGACGAAGTAGCGGGCATCATCTATATCTAGGTATATTTAGGTATGTAATATGTATACATAATTATTCGTTCGCGATTATCTGCGCCGGCGCATTATCGCTCCAGCTCCTGTAAACGGAAGCGAACAGATAACATAACACAACTAATAATAGTACACTATTATTAATAAACAATATCAAAATAACACACTTAGTGATTTTCCTTAACGCTTTGCAGAAAAAAAGAAAATATTTATCACTAGCTGATACCCGCGACTTCGTTCGCGTGGATGTAGGTTTTTTAAAATTCCCGCGGGAACTCTTTGATTTTCCGGGATAAAAAGTAGCCTATGTGCTAATCCAGGGTATAATCTATCTCCATTCTAAATTTCAGCCCAATCCGTCCAGTAGTTTTTGCGCGAAGGAGTAACAAACATACACACACACACACACACACACACACACACACATACAAACTTTCTCCTTTATAATATTAGTGTGATCATCAAATTCAAATTCAAAATGTTTTTATTCAATTAAACTTTTACAAGTGCTTTTGAATCAAAAAAATCTACCACTGCACTGGCCCGACAAATGCAACAAACAAAACAACCAAGAAATCAAAACAGTTCCTTAACATTCTTACACCTACTTGAAATACCTAACACTACTTTAATATCATTATCATCTTTATGACCTCATCTCAAGTTATTACAATCAAATCTATAAGCTATTTATATGAGACATAAGGTATATTTTATGAATCTGCTAATTTGAACCAATGCATATCAAGAGTCTATTTTTAAGCACACAGTTTATATATAGTATATAACTATATATATATTTGATAGTTTGTTTATTGTTATAATTTTACACATGGAATCCTTAATTTAAAATGTTTTTGTTATTTTGTATAACAAAAAGAAGTCTGAATATATTAGGTACTTATAGAATTTACATACTATACATATACATATGTATATGATGTACTTAAGTTACCTTAACCCTTACAAAGACTGACATTGTGTCTAATTCTGTTGCATGAATTTGCTATCCCTTTTATAATTGTAATGCTCCCTGTGGAAAAGGATAGCACTAGATTTACACATAGACCTGCCAATTTTTACTTTAGAGATTGCATACAACAGAATTAGCCAGAGTGTGTCAAATAAAAAACCTCTCTCTATGCAACATAGATAATTTAGAGGGTTGTGATTTTTATCCAGTCCAATCTTTAGTTTCTAGACCTAGCTGTTTGAGCTATATGTTGAAAAAACAACATGTCAGTTAGTCAGTTATTAGCAGTGGTATAAGCTCTGTGGTCTTATGAGTGAAAAGTATCATATTTGATTACCAGCAGGGGAAGTTTGGAAATTATAATCTATACATATAATAAAATTGTAGAAAAGTGGTGTCTGTACAATGGAAATATATAAAAAAAAGTAGCAGGGGTTGTTATTATATCGATGCCGAACCCGAAATTGTAATTAATTTTTTTTTGTCTGTTTGTCTGTGCACGCTAATATCAGAAACGGCTTATTCGATTTAGATACGGTTTTCACTAATATATTGTAGTAAGCTTCACTTAACATTTAGTGTTTATTTCATGTCAATGGTTCATAAATAAAAAAAACTATGTCAATTTAAAGAATCACGGCGAACATTTTTAACGTTCATGCTGCCCGAAAAGTTACTATTCCACGCGAACGAAGTCGCGAGCACAGCTAGTTTCTAAATAAGTCTTTGGGCTGGTCTGACCAGAGGCTACAATCATAGCTAGTTATCACTTTAACACTAAAGCTGTACCACCCAGCAATTTAGCTTACAGCTACAATGCTGTTTAAAAACTGAGGTATGGGACTATAGGCACAAAAGGGATAAAATCTAAGTCATACAAGCAACTGAAAAAAAGGGGTATGAATGTTTAAAATGTCATACCCCTTCCAAGTTAGCCCACTTCCATCTTAGACTGCATTATCACTTACTACCAATCAATTGCAATCAAAGATCAACTTTTTATGGAATTTAAAAAAATGTCCTTTACATTACATATATAGACTAGCTGACGCCCACGACTTCGTCCGCGTGGATTTAGGTTTTTCAAAATCCCGTGGGAACTCTTTGGTTTTCCGGGATAAAAAGTAGCCTATGTGCTAATCCAGGATATTATCTATCTCCATTCCGAATTTCAGCCAAATCCGTCCAGTAGTTTTTGCGTGAAGGAGTAACAAACATACACACACACACACACACACACACACATACAAACTTTGGCCTTTATAATATTAGTGTGATTATGTACCCAATATACTTGTAAGTATGCAAATAACTTCATGACATCAGCCTTTGATAATATGTAAGTACTTATAACGATTGTAGGAATACCCTGCCCTTTGACATCTACAACACACAAAGGATAAATATTCATAGATAAATTAAAAATATAGTATAAAGTAGTTATGTTTAGTTTCAACATTAAAAAAATATATAGCTAAGCTATACTTAATATGTACAAAAAACGCTTGTTTATATGTATAACTATGTGCATAAGGCACTTAATATTTTTGTGATACTTTTTTATAACACATGGTCAATTTTGTACCACTTAAATCACTTGTATATATAAGTGTTTTGACCTCTGAAGTAAATTGACCTTATACCAAGTGTGGTTTCCTGTTTCAGATAAACATTGTTTTACACAAATCACCTATTACATACTAGATGATGACCTCAACCTTGTCTGCATAAGTTTTAGGTTTTTAAAAATCCTATGGGAACTCTTTTGATTTTTTGGAACAAAAAGTAGCATATGCCTATCCCTGGGATGTAAGCTATCTCTGTAAGTGTAAATTTCATCAAAAAAAAAGGCTGTGAAAAGCTAACAGGCAGACAGTCACACTTTTGCATATTAAGTACAATCAAAGTATGGATATTTCTTATATTATGAAACATACCTTCTAGATACAAATATACAAAATCAAGTGTTTTTCTGTGATTTCGAAATAGTAACTGCCTTTTCTAAACTAAAACTCAAATGTTTATTTGCATGTTATTACACAAACACCTAAGAACCACTTCTTAAGACACCCACTTGTCTGGGATAATCTTAGAATTAGTGGAACAATTTGGATAGAACTTTCACATATAGGGCTCCTAAATTTTTGTTCTGACATAAATTAGGACAAAGGCTGAGATGTATAAAGGGTGCTTTGACTTTGAGACTTAAGTTACAGTTAAAATGAGACAGATTTATGTCAGTATTATAACATTGCCTTGTTTTAGTCTATTAGTTAAGTCTGAGCAAAGACAAAGTTTGCTCTATAGATCTCAGCCTAGGATTCAAAAAGGGATTTTTATAGCTGAATCTGATTCCTAACTTGTATACCCTAGTAACTAGTAAAAAATGTTGCTCAAACAGTATATTTAAAAATCAATCATATAATCTTTAAGAAGTTCTTACTTAAGTACTTATTAAGAGGTATTTCAGGAATTAACTGAAAGCCTCTTCTATGCCAACATGAAGCTTAAAACTTAAATTACAACATTCTAACTAGTGGTCCCAAAAAGATAAGTAAGTAAGAACCCCCTGGACATCAATCAATACAGGCCTAAATTACCCATCAAATGTTGGCTTTGCTAACAAACTGAAACAACATTATGTATAAAGGGATCTTTGTAAACAAGCGTGAGCAAGCAAACACACTCAGTGCAAGATTTACGTAGTTTACGAGCTAAAAATAAACCATAAGAAGCCCTACGCGGAGTAAATGATACAATACGTCGATTTAGGTAAAAGTTCAAAGAACCGACCGTGATATCATCGGTTCCTTGTCGGATATACGAGCGCACTATTAATTAATGATGGATAAAATACCGCCCAACCTTGGTTTATGCTAGCACAATTTTTACTCACAAAATAAGCTCTTCCAAGGGATATCACTGAACTGCAAAGGTCATTTTGTCACAATTCACTGGTATTATTCGCACAAAACACGAAAGTATTACAATATCTATATTTCTCGTGTCACATTAGAAGCGAGGTCACTGTTCAAACGATTTATTTTTACGTAAATTTTTACAAAATGCTGCAGCGAAAAGCAATTCTCAGACCATTTTTGACGTTTTACCTAATATGGTGTTGCCACATGTCGTACAAGTTTTTTGGTGTGGAATATGGAAAAAAATGAAAATATTATTTTTATTATTTAAGATCTTATTAAAAATAAAGTTTAATAATAAATAAAAATTCAAATATTCCATATATTGGCTTTCCATGAAAATCTTGGTATGAAAATAAAAAGTAAAACCAAAGAGGTTTAAATCTTGCACCGCAAACGGCGAAACGGAACGCAAAAGAAAATGAAAACTGCCCTTGGAATTGCAATCAGTCATTAATTTGTCAAATTTTCTAAATATCTATGAAGTGATCTCTAATGATTTTTAATTTATATTGATTGTGTAATATATCTACATGAATTATTTTATTTCTTAAACTGCAATGAATTGATTATACATGTTGATTCAACAAAAGTGACCGGTATAGGTTATGAACGCAAATAGCAAGATATTTTATTGGTTAACTAATATGTTTTAAGAAAAACTTCTTGTTTAACCTTAACCCTAGTTTGTAAAGAAGGGAAGAGAGAGCACAATGTCAAGGATATTGAATCACCGTGTGAGGTAATCAGACCATGAATGATATGATGCAAAAATAGTTCCAAAAGTTGAAACTAGCTTAACAAAATTGTTCAAAAATCCTTATCCAATTTGTATAGATTCTAGCTTAGTACTTACCATGAATATTTTAAAATTTCATGAATATTTACTTAGTTCAAATTAATAAAGGCAGGTCATACTTAGCTACTTATATAAAAAGTTAAACCCATATAAAATCAAATTTTTCAGAGCATCATTGAAGAAACCATCATGGTCACCCATAGACAAGAGAGCAGTAGCATTCTCAATATACACTGGTCGAAGCTTGCTACTCCACAAGCCTGCACCCAATCATATCCCGAGAAGAAAATATGGCATGCTAGTAGCAAGGGCTGTGAGGGGGATGCTGAAGATACGCTACTTGATACTGGGTGGTGCTGTTGGTGGGGGCATGACTTTGAATAAGGTATGTTTCAGCAAAATCAATCTATTGATGTACCAGTGCTAGGCAAAGAAACCTTTCTTGTAGAAAAGAGGGATTTGAAGTCCAACACACTACAGTTAAGTTTCAGGGGCTACACAATACACGATAGAAAATCAAAGAGTTCCCACGGGATTTCGATAAACCTAAAACCACGCGGGTGAAGCCGCGGGCATTGGCTAGTTGGCAATAAAGATGTTAAATAAATATTATTGCAGAGATTAGCAATGATTATATTTGAATAGCTAACTCACTCGCCCACACCAGCTTTGCCTGGGTTCAATTTCAATCCTAAATACTAGCAATATCCTGCAGCTTCGCTCAGCGAGATTACTCCTTAGTCAGTGGGAATTCCAAAGAATCCTGCCTTATATTTTCTTCTCTACATTATGAGTTAAATAAGGGCAAAATTTCATTTTTTCAAATATCTAAGTGTTTAGGCTTGACATTCTGTGAATTGACCCAGGACTTCCCTTTTTATATGTTTTCATAATGTAACACTCTGGTTCCTTATTATACAGAGACCATTGATTTTTTTTTTATTTAAATTAATCTTTTCAGAAATATGCAGAATGGAAAGATGGTTTGCCAGACATGGGCTGGCTCAACGAACTGTTGCCAGATAACGATCAGTGGGACAAATTCACAACTACCCTCATTTCTGCTAAGGATAAAATTGGTGATCAGCTGCAAATTGGTGAGTTTGCTTGAAAGTTAGTTTAACTTTTACAAAGCATTGTTTAATAGTTTGTGTGTATTTGTGTAGTCTCTATTTATTGTGCATATTATGTTTGTAGTTTAATAATAAATGTAGTTTGAAAGACTATGAGTATTCTTTAATGTTATACTACATTTAATAAATTATTGTTAGAGTAATAATTCATTTTAACTAAGCCTTAGCCACATATTTATGTGATACTAACAAAAGTTGCTAGATACATAAAATATGGCCCAAAATTGTATATATTAAACACTTTTACCACCTTAAGACCTCCATTGCTCCCAAAGTTGCTAAGGTTTATTATTTTTCATTGGACACTTGGCAATTTTAAATTTGCCAGTTCATATCTAGCCTTAGCCAGCATGCCCGCGGACAGTTAAATGTCCAGTGGTATAATAGCCATCCAATTTGTTTACACACATAACATAATATTATAATATGTGTATTTGTATGATAAATCAAGGTAAGTTATTTGACCAGCTGGTCATTAAACGTTTATGAACTGAGGGCCCTTTAAATGTTTCAACTCTTTTCTACTTGGCTCGTTCAAGCTTTCTCGTATTTGATGGTCTGAGGCGCCTACCTAATTCCATAAGAAAAGCCCTTTCCAATTGGTGGACTTTGTTGGACCAAAGACTAGTGTACTAGCAAATGTGTACCGCTAGGGGTCCCACTGACGCTGTCGGTGACCTCAGATCCTCGGCTCCGGGACGCGGGGCTTGCGAGGGCTGCCGAGTTGCGGGAATGGCTGGCGCAGCGATATGAGGATGCCGTCGCGGCTGCCGCAGTCAATAACACTACCAATGAAATGGGTGAGTAGTACTGACAACATCACACTATAATATTATAAAGGAGAAAGTTTGTATGTGTGTGTGTGTGTGTGTGTGTGTGTGTGTGTGTGTGATTGTGTGTGTGTGTGTGTGTATGTTTGTTACTCCTTCACGTAAAAACTACTGGACGGATTGGGCTGAAATTTAGAATGGAGATAGATTATACCCTGGATTAGCACATAGGCTACTTTTTATCCCGGAAAATCAAAGAGTTCCCACGGGAATTTTAAAAAACCTACATCCACGCGAACGAAGTCGCGGGTATCAGCTAGTTGATAATACAATCGATACATTACACTCTACATGCTAGTGTCCTTATTTACAACAGTTTCAACATTCTTCTCAAGATATAGTTGACAACATGTGGGTGAGTGACACTGACAACATCGATAGTCGATACATGACACTCGACACACTAGTGTGCTTATTTATAACAATTTGAACATTGAACATTTCATGGTGCTACTAACATTAAAGATTCTGTAGTTTAGGGAGTCGAGTAGGATAATTCTGTAGTTGATAGTTGTTTTTATTTACCTGTACTTTGTTTATTAATATTATTTAAATGGTTTTATTAAGTTAAATATTGTTACACAATTTATTTTGTTAGTCTGTCATCAAAATAATATTTTAATTATGCTTAATTTAGCATAATTTTTTTGAAATATTGCCCACAATTTCTTCTGTTCCAGTTCAAGTATTAAAATGATTTTCAGTAAGTACTTAAGATTATAAGTATAGATTTTTACGGCTATATTCACGTATTTAGTCGATGTAAGCCCGACTAGTTGACGGTTGAGACTGAACTTCTAAACCGCGACGCGCAGCGAGCCGAGTCCCTATGAAAAAGGACCCGGGATGGGTTCGAAACTAGTCGGGCTTACATCGACTAAATACTTGAGTATAGCCGTAAAAATCTATACTTATAATCCTAAGTACTTATTGAAAATCATTTTAAAACTTAAAAAGAACTACAACTAAATACGTGACTATAGCCGTAAAAGTCTATACGTTTTACTTTAGAGCCTCGATAGGTGCATCGGTTGAGGAGCGGACTGACTTCCGAAAGGCCGGCGGTTCAAACTTCAAACCCCACCCGTTGCACTATTGTCGTACCCACTCCTGGCACAAACTTTACGCTTAATTGGAGGGGAAAATTTACAACAACAACAACTCTTTAAAAAAACCACAACTTTAACAATTCTTTAAAAAAAAAGTTAAAATACTTGGGATCAAGTTGGTTAAGCCATTTGGTTGCACTCACAGAGCCAGCGCCAAAGATCGTCAATAACCTGCAGAGTAAGCCGGCGCCGGCCACGGCTTCAAGTCGCTCGCCCGGGGAAGAAGCTGCAGCATACGGTAACAAGTACATCATCCATACTAATATTATAAATGCGAAAGTTTGTCTGTCTGTCTGGCGTTCTGCTACGTTTTCACAGCTCAACCGCTGAACCGATTTTACCAAAATTTGGTACAGAGTTAGCTTACGTCCCGGGGACGGTTTTTATCCCGGAAAATCAAAGAGTTCCAATGGGATTTTCAAGGGTCTATCCGTTTAACCGATTTATATCAAATTTGGTACAGAGGTAGCTTACGCCTCGGAAATGGGCTTCGGCAACTTTTTATCCCAGAAAAGCAAAGAGTTCCCACGGGATTTGTAAAAAACCTAAATCCACGCCGACGGAGTCGCGGGCATCATCTTGTTTTATGTATTCTTCATCATCTTCTTTGTTCTTGCGGTTTCTCAAAAAAAATTCTAACCGTTTTATTTCTTTTATGTAGTACGGAACCGTCGTGCGCGAGTCTGACTCGCACTTGACTGGTTTTTAATTCAATTTTATAGAGAAAAGAATCCACAGCCTGCAAGAGGAAGTGTTATCTCTCCAAGCGAGATATCAAAGGGAGCTGCAGAGACTTGAGCAAGAGAACAGGGAGTTGCGACAACAGAACATGCTACTCAGGCAGGGTAGGCAACCACCCACTAAGAAGATGAAGGTTAGTATATATATGCCTTTGACGACGTCCCTGGCGCAGTGGTAGCACAGCATCGTACAGGAACGCTAAATCGCTTGGCGGCATGGCTTTGCCGATAGGGCCAGACCAGACCAGAAACTTAGAAATTATAAAATTCTATATCTCGGCCGGGAATCGAACCCGGGACCTTCCACTTATAAGACCACAGCGCCAAGGAGGTCGTCCAAACTTAGTCAAAGTCAAAATCATTTATTCAAAGTAGGTACTATTAACACCTTTTCTTTGTCAGATTTGTTAGATTTAAAAGATGATAATATTAGTGGTGATAAATAATTACGTTAGCTTAATAGAAAAGCTGCGAGGGTTCCAAACGCGCCCAAGTCTAAGAACAACAACCTTAGCCGGGTATTACTTATTTACGTTCTCGGTAGTGCAAATATTCCGTTCCGAACCAGTCTACATTCAGTTGACGATTCAAAAGCCCTGGTAAAATATTATTTGAATAAATGAAAATTCCTGTTAGTAGTCCCAAACCAGTAGTGGTAGATTCAGTTCAAAAGCATAAAAATTCCCATTTCATGCAAGGAACCAAAAGCTTAATTTGCTATAATCCGCCAAACCAAAGAAATCTGTATGATGCAACATGCAGCATGCGACATGCAGCGCCCGCCCTCCCACTGATAAACATGCAGTGCTTTGCAATTAGGCATTGTAAGGTCTACATCTCCTGAGGATGCTCCAGTGTCGGGGCGAAGCGTGCGTCGAATGGTGTTGGGATTTGTGTGGTGCTGCGTGGTGGTGGAGCGTGTGGCTTGCTTGGTGGCTGGCTTTTCCTGCATGTTTATCAGTGGGAGGGCGGGTGGTGCATTTCGCATCATACAGATTTCTTTGGTTTGGCGGATTATAGCAAATTAAGCTTCTGGTTCCTTGTATGTCATGGACTTCCGCAAAATAACGCCTACTTCGATACCAATTCCCATTTCTTCAGTTTCTGGTGTATAACATGCTCTAAATTTTGTTTTGGTGGTTTCCAGCGCTCCTTAATCGACATGTACTCAGCAGTACTCGACGAGTTAGCGGGCTGGGAGGCGGGCGAAGCCGGGAGGCTGCCACGAGTGGTGGTGGTGGGGGACCAATCAGCTGGAAAGACATCTGTGTTGGAGATGATAGCACAGGCCAGGATCTTCCCACGAGGTGCTGGGGAAATGTGCACACGGTATTTGAAACTTTTAATCACACTTCACACTACTATTATAAAGGCGAAAGTTTGTATGTATGTGTGTGTGTATGTTTGCTACTCCTTCACGCAAAAACTACTGGACGGATTGGGCTGATAGAATGGAGATAGATTATACCCTGGATTAGCACATAGGCTACTTTTTATCCCGGAAAATCAAAGAGTTCCCACGGGATTTTTAAAAACCTACATCCACGCGAACAAAGAACAAAGGCATCAGCTAGTGTTGTATAAAAAATACGGCCATGTGCGAGTCAGACGCACCGAGGGTTCCGTACTCGGGTACTTTTTCCAACATTTTGCACGATGAACCAAAAACTATAATGCATAAAAATAAATTAAAATCCGTTTTCATACGGATCTCTAATTTTTTTAAGATAAAATATACCTAGCTATTTTATTCCAATAACCATAAAACGGTAAATTTATGGTTACATCACAGAAAATAAATTAAAATGTGTTTCAATTTTCAAAGTAAGATTATACCAAGCGGGGTATCATATGAAAGGGCTTTACCTGTATATTCTATAACAGATTCTAATTTATTTTTATGCATAATAGTTTTTGATTTATCGTGCAAAATGTCGGAAAAAATACCCGAGTACAGAACCCTTGGTGCGCGAGTCTGACTCGCACTTTGCCGGTTTTTTTTACGAAATAGTGACCGTAAAAAATAAATATAATTCATAAAAATTTTGTATAAATTTATTTTCAGAGCGCCAGTAAAAGTGACACTATCAGAAGGACCATACCACGTGGCTCAGTTCAGGGATTCCTCACGAGAGTTTGACCTTAACAAGGAATCTGACCTCGCAGATTTGAGAAAGTAAGTTGAATTTTGTTTATTCCCTTCAATTTTGAAGTGGGTAAGTCAAGAGTGAATAGGCATCAATCTAGGTAAAGGCGTTCCATCTTAGGCTGCATCATCTTTTGCCAGCAGGTCTGATTGCATTCAAGAAAGAAAGAAAGAAAGAAAGAAAATGTATTTATTTGTAGTCAGTGTCACAGATAAAAGCAAAGTATACAAGCGCTGGCTGGTCTATAAATTAAAAAAAATGCAAATCAGAAAGCGTAATAAGCTCGCAACTCCTACGCTCCGCCTCAGGAAGGTCCAAAAGTCATTTGTGGGAATGAGTGTAATCTTGTGTAACAAAATTCCGCAATCAATTTTGAACTTGCCTTTACACAACTTTAAAAAATCTATTAAAAGTATGCTCCTGGAAAAAGCATATTATATTATCGAAGATTATGTAAATAATAAAAAAGCATACATTTGACTCGCTCCAGCTTGTATAGTATGGCTTATTGTAAACTAGCCGATGCCCGCGACTTCGCCCGCGTGGATTTAGTTTTTTTGAAATCCCGTGGGAACTCTTTGATTTTCCGGGATAAAAAGTAGCCTATGTGCTAATCCAGGATATTATCTATCTCCATTCCAAATTTCAGCCAAATCCGTCAAGTAGTTTTTGCGTGAAGGAGTAACAAACATACACACACACACGCACACATACACACACACACACACATACAAACTTTCGCCTTTATAATATTAGTGTGATTAAACAGTTGAAAAGAGCAACCGCCGAGCTTCTTGCTGGTTCTTCTCGGTAGAAACGGCATTCCGAACCAGTGGTAAATTAATTTGACCATTCAAAAGCACTTGTAAAAGTTTATTTGAATAAAAATGTTTTGTACTCTATTCTTTAACTATTCTGTGTACAGGGAAGTGGAGATGCGCATGCGCAACAGTGTGCGCGGCGGGCGCACCGTGTCCACCGAAGTGATAGCGATGTCCGTCCGTGGGCCGGGTTTGCCGAGGATGGTCCTTGTGGATTTGCCGGGAGTTATATCGGTGAGTTTACTTTTACAATAGGGATGGTGCCAACTAGTCAAATTATAATCTACTAGAAAAAATATATAAAATTCCCGTGGGAACTCTTTGATTTTCCGGGATAAAAAGTAGCCTATGTGCTAATCCAGGGTATTATCTATCTCCACTCCAAATTTCAGCGAAATCCGTCCAGTAGTTTTTGCGTGAAGGAGTAACAAACATACACACACACACACACATACACATACAAACTTTCGCCTTTATAATATTAGTGTGATTATTGTGATAGTGTGACTATAGACGATGCTCGCGACTTCGTCCGCGTGGATTTAGGTTTTCTAAAAATCCCGTAGGAACTCTTTGATTTTCCGGTATCTTTAAAACAAGAGTGAATAGGCACCTTCTAGGTAAGCGCGTCCCATCTTAGACCACATCATCACTTTCCATCAGGTGTGATTGTGGTCAAGCGCTTGCCTATAGTGAATAAAAAAAAAAAACCGGGATGCAAGCTACCTCTGTACCAAATTTCATATAAATCGGTTTAACGGATGGGGCTTTGAGAATCCCGCGGGAACTCTTTGATTTTCCGGGATATAAAATTCTAAGTGTGTATTTATTTATTTTTAATTTCTATTAAGTGATAACCTTATATATTTTTAAATTAAATGGCCGTTTGTGGTTTTCTAGACACTGCGTTAACAAATTAATATAATAAGAATAAAGTTTAAATATTTTGTATAGTTATTATTATCGTCCAACAGACCCAGACCGTGGACATGGCCGCAGACACCAGGGAAGCGATCAAACAGATGACTAAACAGTACATGGATAACCCTAACGCGATCATATTGTGTATTCAGGTTAGTTCATTTCTAATCCGAACCGCTAGGATATGGAACACCCTTTCGACATCAGTTTTCCCTTCCACCTATAATATAGGTACCTTTAAGTCAAGAGTGAATAGGCAACTTCTAGACAAGCGCGCTCCATCTTAGCCTGCATTATCACTTGCTAGCAGGTCTGATTGCAGCCAAGCGCTAGTCTATATAATTTAAAAAAAAAAAACAGTTTCAGCCTTTAGGGTGCTAGCATAAAGAGCCAGCGGCTCGATTGCGATAGAATGATGGCTATAATGTCACGATCGCAATCACCTCTGATTGGTTGACGCTCGCTCACTATTAGTTACAATGGATTGTTTTTTAAAAACAAGCGAGCAAACGAACAGGTGGGTCACCTGATGCTAAGTGATTATCGCCGCCCATAAACATTTGCAGCACCAGAGGAACCGCCGATGAGTTGCCGGCCTTTCAGGAATTCGTTGGTCCGCCCCTTGAATAACCCCATGTTGTAATCTAGTGGGAACACCGCCGATGGGAGTTGATGATTGAAAAAGGATCTGGCGCAAAGTACACAGGCACCGAAGTGGTGAAAATCATCATCATGATCAATCCATCGCCGGCCCACTACTGAACACAGGTTTCCTTTCAGAATGAGAAAGGGTTAAGCCATAGTCCCCTACGCTGGTCAAGCGCGGATTGGCAGGCATCACACACATCATATTATAATGAAATAGTTTGATGAATATAATTATACGTAATATTTTTAACCCCCGACCCAAAAAGAGGGGTGTTATAAGTTTGACGTGTGTATCTGTGTATCTGTCTATGGCATCGTGGCTCCTAAACTAATGAACCGAGTTTAATTTAGTTTTGAAGTGGCTTGATCGAGAGTGTTCTTAGCTATTATCCAAGAAAATCGATTCAGCCGTTTGAAAGTTATCAGCTCTTTTCTAGTTACTGCAACCTTCACTTGACGGGGGTGTTATTAATTTTTAATTTACACTTGTCATATATTATAATATTCTAGGACGGTTCGGTGGACGCAGAACGAAGCAATGTGACAGATTTGGTGGCATCATGTGACCCTCAAGGCAAAAGAACCATCTTCGTGCTCACCAAAGTTGACCTCGCTGAAGAGAACCTCGCTAATCCGAATCGAGTAAGTGTCATTTCTCTTTTTCTACATCATATTAATTTCTAACCCTTTCACATAATGTTAGGGGTTTTCTAAAATATGATGAGTTGCTTAAAAGCTTTGAAGCACTTGTATTTGTACAAATCAAGATGGCTGCCTGCAACAGATCGTGTGGATATTTGAATGAGTCAAATATTGTCAAATTCATTAAACTCTCTCTCTCTCTCTCTTTATAGTCTTAGTCCCCATAACTGAGGGTCGTGACTCCTTCCCATTAATACTATAATGGTAGGAATTCTCTTGGGATAGTAATGTGGTGGGTTCCCAGATTCGTCCGCGTACAACTCACTAAGATAACGAGATTTCGACTCAGGTTAATTTACAGTTATTATCAGATGTTAGTGATAATAACCGGATAAATTCGGACCTCTGAAGTCGGTCATCCATCCAGTTACCGACTTGGGTCAATGTTGCTTAACAATCACAGTCGATTGATATGCTGAAATATTAAAACTTGTTGGTTGGTATTAAATGATTGTACGACGGCGTTGTGGTAGACGTCTTTATTCTGCGCAGGCTTATGATCGACTCCTCTTACGAACTAACAGTAATTATAGCAGCAGTAATCTTATAAGCTATTGTCTTAAAGATATTTCTTAATCTAACCAAAATAATTTTGTATCACCTTTTGTTCAAATTCAACTAAGTAACCTACATATTACAATGCGTTGTTACTACTAGGCTAAACGTCCCTCCTAATAAACTACCATCAATAAATTAATTATTTTGATCATTTCTTTAAATTCAAATAAATCCTTTAAAACAAGCTGAATAAATAAAATTTTTTTTATTTCAGACCATATTGTTACAAATAAGTTCATAATACACCTTATATTTTAACTATTTCAGATCCGTCGTATCTTAGAGGGAAAACTGTTCCCAATGAAAGCGTTAGGTTACTACGCCGTGGTAACCGGTCGAAGCAGGAAAGATGACTCCATTCAGAGCATACGGGAGTATGAAGAGAGATTCTTCCGATCTTCTAAACTGTTCAAGTAAGTTCTAGAAACAAGTACTTTGATGTGGATGTGGACGAACCAGTGGTAGATGCTCTTGACGATTCAAAAGTACTTGTAAAAGTCTAATTGAATAAAAATAATATGAATTTGAATTTAATTTGGATTCTTAAGCTTGCGTTTTCTAACTTATTCGAAGTTAGAAAATGCAAGCTAGCAAAAGACATAGGGCCAAAATCCATACTAATATTTGTATAAAATAAATGCGAAAGTGTGTCGCTCTATTTATCTATCTCTCTGTCTCTCTGTCTCTTTGCTTGTTTTTGACCGATTTTGATGAAAGGTCCAGAGTTAGCTTACATCCTGGGGAAGGACATAGGCTACTTTTATCCCAGAAAAGCAAAGAGTTCCCACGGGAATCATAATGGCCCATCCGATTAACTGATTTATATGAAAATTGGTGCAAAGGTAGATTGCTTCCCAGAAATTGATGTAGGGAACTTTTATGCCGCAATAGCAGAGTTCCCACGGGATTTTTAAAACCACAAAGACCACGCGGACGAAGTCGCGGGCATCATCTAGTTAATAGTAATCAGTCTATCCATGGAATTTGTATGGAATATCCTGAAACAAGCACTATGCATGCCTCGACCGGGAGTGCCTTTCTGGCCTCGTTTTATAGAAAGAAAGAAAGAAAGAAAGAAAATGCATTTATTTGTTGTAAGGTTTATAGACTTACACTCGACCAGAAAACGCTTACTTCCCGGTCTTATGCAGTAATGTACTGTTTCAGGGAAGGTCTGGTTTCGGCGGCGCAGGTGACAACCCGCAACCTGGCTATGGGCGTGGCGGACTGCTTCTGGCGAATGGTACGGGACTCCGTGGAACAACAAGCCGACGCTTTCAAAGCTATGAGATTCAACCTTGAGACCGAATGGAAGAATACGTTTCCGAGGTAAGCCCTTTTTTAAACCTTATCCTTAAGAGCGGTTACGCATTCATCTGATCCTTGAAAAAACTGTTAAGTTATTTTTAAAAAAATGATTGGAATTGTCAAAAATAATATAAAATTATTAATTTATCTTTTGAAGGTAGTTTATTAAAATCGATATTTCACTCATTCAATGTCATACAATCTGTTGCTAGGGTGTTACCTTGAGTGAATTTACATAAACACAGTTGATTGTCATGAAGCGCAAGCCTATAATAAATTATATTATCGATTTAACTAAAGAATGTAACGTGTACCTTAGCGGTCCCGTTACATCCTTTATTTAGATCGCATATTTTTATTAACATAACCTGAAATCTGTTTGTAGACCTTTTTATATGTCATATGTCAGTGTCCCAAACTTCACCATGACGTTTCTAAGGCGTGACGTTTGGGAATGTAATTCAACGATCTGTCAAACCTTCTTTCATATTGGAAAAAAACTAGTAACATTTTTGACAGCTCGTTTACCGAATGAAGTTGGCATCTTTCGGTGGCCATTTTGAAGCTTCACTTTTCTTCCTACATAGACACGCAAACATTTGCTCGTCAATTATTAATTTTAAAAATGTGAAAGTTAAACTAAATAAGTATAATACATATTTATGGGCCAGAGGGCTATAGAGTGGTAGGACACGGCGCTTTTAGCGCCGTTGATCCTAGATCGTTGATCCTAGATCGTTGATCCTAGATTTTCGTCTCTAGATCGTTGATCCTAGATTGTTATCATTTAACGCCTCATTTGAGCATTTATCATGAGGATTTTCCCGTAAATTTCATTTTGGATCGTACATGTTACGTTTTATATCGGATTCCATCCCGGAATTGGTGTGATGGAATGCAGTTTTCGGCCTGTGGAATTAGTTAGATATTCGACATGTGCCTAGCTTATTCTCTATTTTAACAAATTTTGTGATAATTTGGACTTTATTTTTTTATAACCTAGTGTGTGGCCATGTGGCCCAGGTACTATAAGTTTGTTTATTTTTGATAACTATATATATGACATATAAAATTAAGACAAGAACAAAGGGGCGATACCTATTATAAATTGTCATATTTTTTTTTCCTCTTTAATAAATAAAATTTGTATAAAACTTTAGAAATTTAATAAATTAATTTTTAATAATAAATTTTAAATTCTTTGATTTTTATTCACCAATATTTATTTCTTGAGGACATTTGGCGTCCCGGAATAGAGAGCACGGCTAGGTGGACCGAATCTCTGACTTGCGATTAAAAGTCCAGGCCTCGGCAAGTCTATCTGTGGAGATTTCTATCCAGCTGGCTGGCGCCCGAAGGTTTTCCCTATATCCATTTTATATATATATATTTTGTCAGCTGGAAGTAAAAGTAAGGAATTAATTCTATTGTTTATTTTTATTTTAAATAAATTTTATTTTAAATTTTTCACCTATTGGGTGGTGAAAAATTTACTTTGTTACAATTGGCGCCCGAACAGGGACTGATTTTTATTTGGGAACCTAGTTGTGTTGATTCTCATAGTATTAGTGAATAAATATTTTAATTGTTCTCGTTCTTGTCTTAATTTGTATTTTTGTAATATTTTAAGGTGTATTGTATTCTTGTAACTTATTTTTTTTATTGTATGCCTAGATACTAAGATGTTTGTCTTAGCATAGCAATTTAAGTGTGCTCGCCTAGTTAATAAGCGTAGTTTATTTTGAGGTTTTTTATACTACTATTATTTATGTGTTACTAGTGAAAATGCTACTTACCTAAAAAGGCCATTTCTTTGTAAGAAACGGAGCCAAAAACTTGATAGGTGTCGCTGTGGCCAGTTTTCTCTTGAAAATGATAGGTGCACGACGATGGAAAATCTATTTTATTTAATTTTATCTATTTTTTTTAGGCTTTTTCCAAATTTTGTTAAAAGAATCTTCTAGAGAATAGACAGCGTTTGTAGTCCCAGGTCGTGGTCTATTTGTATTCGTTAGGATGTTATTTGGTATGACAAATGCACCGTCGAATTACACAGACTTTCTGATCGTTTGTTTGGACCAGATTTTGATAACGAAGTCCTGTTACCTAGATGATATTATTATTTTACTTTCAAAAGATTTTAAATTCATTCAGCATTTTAGATAAATAAATATCAAAGATTAAAAGATTCTAGACTTGCAAATAACTTAAATAAATTTGAATTTTGCTAAAGAATATAATATTCCAAAAATATTTCATAACATACTCCTCAGAATAATCCAGTAGAACGCTTTAACAAAACTATTGAGACTTGCTTAGCATGCTATGTTGAAAGTGACCATAGAACGTGGTCTAAATATTTACCCCATGTTCAGGCAGCTATTAATGGCACTATTAATTTAGTTACAGGATACACACCTAATTTTCTTATGTTTGGTAGGGAAGTTTTCCTTGATGGATCCTTACATAAATTTTATTCTATCTCTGACCCTTCAGAGTTAACTATTGGTAGTCGTTCAGATTATTCGGACGCACTTCTTACTTTGAGTAATATTTTTGATAAAACTGTTAGTAATCTGGCCAAGTCATATAGACGAAATGCCAAATACTACAATGAAGGAAGAAAAAGCATTTCTTATTGTGTTGGAGACACAGTTTGGAGGCGCAACTTTGTGCAATCCAATGCTGCTTCTTTCTTTTCCGCAAAATTAGCCCCTAAATTTGTTAAATGTAAAATAATAAAGAAAATTTCAGATAATGTATATTTATTAAAAGATTTGGAAAAAAATAGTACAGGTAGATACCATATAAAAGATATTCTTAAAATTTGACAAAATTAAAACTTAAAATTAATTTTAACAGGAAAAGAATCTAGCAGAAGCTAACACAATAAGGACTCATTATTATTTTGTGTAGGATTTTTTTGGCTCCTTTGTCAGTCCTACCGATTTATAGGTTGCGGCTATGCAGTTGCTCCGCATTACCTCTCCTTTTTGTATATATTGTATATTTTTGATTTTATAGTTCTGTTTATAAGAGATCTTTTGGTAGCGGTTATGCAGTTGCTTCGTTTTACCAGGCTCTTGAAGAACTCATTTTTGGTTGCGGTTTTGCCTTTGTTTGCACCGTATTACCTAATTTTGTTGTAAATATGTATAGTTTTCTTTTATGGGATTACGGTTTAGCACATGCCCCGTATTATCCTCCTGCTTGTTCTGCTATAGTCAGTCAGGTAGTTTTGTAAATATGTACAGATCTTTTGTGGGATCATGGTTGGCACATGCTCCATGTTATCCTCCTGCTTGTGTCTGTTTTATCGGCAAGTAGATGTATATATTTTTTTCTATGTGGGTCTTTAGTACTCATCCTTGGCCTTGTCTCACACATGTGGACATGTTCGCTAGGTCCTTGCTTTAGGCAGGACGATGTTTTAGGTGTTGCTCTTTTGTAGCGCATCTTTATTTTGGATGGTTCGACAATGCGCGGCGAGGGTGCCTGAGTGCTTTGTTCGGTTGCATACCATTCCGAAAACCCCTTAGCTAGGTTAGTTCGTCAATACGCGGCGAGGGTGCCTCAGTGGATTGATCAGTTGCATACTAACTCTAGACTCTTTTTATTTTGGCTTATGTTGTGTTAGGTTGGTTTGCCATTTCACGGCGTTGATGCTTAGTGTCTTGGTCAGTAGTATACCAATCCTAATCACACACTCTTTAGAAAGTTTTCTTCCCTTCTTCGCTAGTTTGGTTTGCCATTTCACAGCGTTGATGCTAGTGTCTTGGACAGTAGTATACCAATACCTACTATGCAAATCTAGTTTAGGAATTTTGTTTTGATGGATTGCTTCTCAATCTGTATTTATTAATGATTATTTGGTTGTTTTGGCTTACATAAATTTAGATATTTAACTTTCCTTTTGTTTGGTAGTTCCCTTTGTTTTGTCTTATAGAATTGTTTAGGGTAAAGAAAAAAAAAAGGTTTTTTTTTCTTTTCTCTAGAAAGGGGAAATTGTAACGTGTACCTTAGCGGTCCCGTTACATCCTTTATTTAGATCGCATATTTTTATTAACATAACCTGAAATCTGTTTGTAGACCTTTTTATATGTCATATGTCAGTGTCCCAAACTTCACCATGACGTTTCTAAGGCGTGACGTTTGGGAATGTAATTCAACGATCTGTCAAACCTTCTTTCATATTGGAAAAAAACTAGTAACATTTTTGACAGCTCGTTTACCGAATGAAGTTGGCATCTTTCGGTGGCCATTTTGAAGCTTCACTTTTCTTCCTACATAGACACGCAAACATTTGCTCGTCAATTATTAATTTTAAAAATGTGAAAGTTAAACTAAATAAGTATAATACATATTTATGGGCCAGAGGGCTATAGAGTGGTAGGACACGGCGCTTTTAGCGCCGTTGATCCTAGATCGTTGATCCTAGATCGTTGATCCTAGATTTTCGTCTCTAGATCGTTGATCCTAGATTGTTATCATTTAACGCCTCATTTGAGCATTTATCATGAGGATTTTCCCGTAAATTTCATTTTGGATCGTACATGTTACGTTTTATATCGGATTCCATCCCGGAATTGGTGTGATGGAATGCAGTTTTCGGCCTGTGGAATTAGTTAGATATTCGACATGTGCCTAGCTTATTCTCTATTTTAACAAATTTTGTGATAATTTGGACTTTATTTTTTTATAACCTAGTGTGTGGCCATGTGGCCCAGGTACTATAAGTTTGTTTATTTTTGATAACTATATATATGACATATAAAATTAAGACAAGAACAAAGGGGCGATACCTATTATAAATTGTCATATTTTTTTTTCCTCTTTAATAAATAAAATTTGTATAAAACTTTAGAAATTTAATAAATTAATTTTTAATAATAAATTTTAAATTCTTTGATTTTTATTCACCAATATTTATTTCTTGAGGACATTTGGCGTCCCGGAATAGAGAGCACGGCTAGGTGGACCGAATCTCTGACTTGCGATTAAAAGTCCAGGCCTCGGCAAGTCTATCTGTGGAGATTTCTATCCAGCTGGCTGGCGCCCGAAGGTTTTCCCTATATCCATTTTATATATATATATTTTGTCAGCTGGAAGTAAAAGTAAGGAATTAATTCTATTGTTTATTTTTATTTTAAATAAATTTTATTTTAAATTTTTCACCTATTGGGTGGTGAAAAATTTACTTTGTTACAAGAAGTACGTCAAATTATGTCAAATATCTATGACGTGACTTGAATTTCATACAGGGTGGCTTACTAAGGGGCATGCGACGGGTCTGCCCGCGAAATTCAAATTTAATTTGGTTTTTCGCTATTTGTATACTAATACGACAACGTAGGCTTATGGCATTTTAATTGCGACAATGGCAGTATCATCCTCAAAGGTTTATACAAAAATCTTTACTTGAAAGGGTCCAGTTTAAGAAATTAGCTCTAGTGTCGACTAATTTGTGATTTATATTCGGTACTAGAGCTAATTTCTTAAACTGGACCCTGTGATTTGACTTGTAGTCAATATCCCGTTTTAAAAAATTGTTTCTCCCGTATTCCAGACAACGCGAGCTAGATCGCGACGAGCTATTTGAGCGCGCTCGGGCAGAGTTGCTCGACCAGTCGGCCGAGCTGTCCGCCGTACCGGCCGCGGCGTGGGAGCAGAGGCTACATAACGCTTTATGGGCGTCCACTGCCGAAAGGATCTTCAGTGGAATTTACCTCCCTTCAGCTGCGCAGGCGCATGATGACGTCGGTGAGTAGACCACAGTAGACCGTAGCAGACCAATGTTACACCTTCCATAGATTTTTATTCCTTATTTTCTTACTTCTTTTATTAAGTAACGTATCCTTTTCTATCCTTTTCCTCTCCAGCGTATCCTCTCCAGCAAGTAAGATACAAACAAGGGGATGGTCACACCACGACGATATGGCTTGACCCTTACGATTTTGATTTCAGTAAGAATTTCTTACATTTCCTACTGTACGTGTAAAATAAGTAGTCCAATATGAACCTGCGCATTGTTCAAAAACATTTTTAGGCAATCAGGAGTGAATAGGCACCTTCTAGGTAAACGCGTCCCATCTTAGACCACATCATCACTTTCCATCAGGTGTGATTGAGGTCAAGCGCTTGCCTATAATGGATAAAAAAAAAGTTGAGGACCTGTGCAAACCGCCACATTGCAATTTCTAATTGGACTACTGGTTATGCGCGCACTATACCAGTAGTTATGTCATTTTAGGTTAAATCTATAGAACATACTTTGACTTTGCTTAGACTTAAGTTTCAGTTAAAATGAGACAAGCTGATGCCATTGGTATAACGCTGTCTCGTTTTAACAGTGCCTTAAGTATGAGCAAATCGTCAGATTTAACGAATCTAGGTTCGTCGTTTTTAGAAATTGAAGAAATGGAAATTTTAGATAACATTAGTTTAATCCGTTGTTCGACAACTATTCAAATCAGTATCGTTTTGTCAAACGTCAAAACTTGCGCGTAGTATGCGAGCTTCTATGAAATACTGGCGTGTGACGTCACAATGATTTGATTTTTTTTGTTTAATCGATAGTTTAAATTGGTTATTATGCTTAAAACTAACAAAGGATTAATTACTAAGAAAGGATATTGTAAGATTTAATTATAATCACTCATTAATTAGTTTTCATGTTCTATAACTATAAAAGGACAAGTACACTTTAGGTTTCTTGACAGACAGACAGACAACGAAGTGATCTTATAGGTAAGGGATCCTTTTTTCCTTTTGAGGTACAGAACCCTAATAAAACAGTTAATTTCGATATTCCCAAACAGATAAATTCAACACAGCAGTGGACATCAAACTGCGCGAATGGGCGGAGAGTGAGCTAGCTCGTCAATCTATTGAAGCGGGGCGGGAGGCTTTGAGGGAAGAATTTGCTGAACTACTGGCAAGGTCTACGGAAACCGACCCAGTTTATGAGCCGGTGAAGAAAGCCGCTGTTGAGGAGGCCTTGTCTCGACACCAGTGGGAGGAGAGGGCACAGGATGTGAGTATATAAGAATTTCTCCAGTTTATCTCTGGAGTCCCACAAGGCTGCCCTTGAGGTCTCACACTCTTTATACTTTATATCAATAATTGTAAGTGTGTAGAGGCATGCAGCCTCTTTTAAGACCGGCAGCTGCGAAGAAAGCAACACACTTTGCAGCTGTCACTTAGAGAACACAATTTGAATTCGGAGCGATTCAAAATATCTTGCTGGCCTGGACGAACCCCGGGCAGCGCATTCAACCAATTCACTTCAGATTATCAAGACCGAAACACCTCGGTCTAGCGTCAAGCTCCGGACCTCGTTTTTCTACCACAGTTTTAATTGTAACCGAGGCACATATTGTAAATACAGCCCAAGTAATACAAGGATAATATGTAGTGGTATTTTTATTTATCAGTTATCTATCATACGCTGCATGGCTGCTACAAGTGCACCAGGCACCACGCTTGTGAGAGTGAAATTGCTTGCGGTGGCGTGCGGTGCGGTTGTAGAAAAAGGAGGGTGGAATGAGATCAAACAGCTCTACAGAGCACTCCCCATTATAAAGGCGATAAAACACGCAAATGTACATCTCTATGGTGCTCAGGTTCAGTAAAATCTGCCTATTTCGTCCTTCACAGGTCCTACGCGTGTTGCAAGTGAACGCGTTACAAGACCGTTGCGTTCGCTCGCGTGCTGAATGGGACGCGGCGGTCGCGCTGATGGACACGGCGCTCCGAGAGCGGTTGCAGGCAGTGGAGAATGACCTGAAGACGCTTACAGGTGACATCCATATTTTAAGTACACTGATAAAACAAACAATTTTTGGGGGTTTCTTTCACGGTTTATTGGGACTCTAGCTCGGTTAAAGGTTGCCTGGTAGAGATTGCTCCAAGCAATAAGGCCGCCTTTGCACACAATAGTTTTTTCTGTTTTCTTCTTTCTGTGTTGTGATCCTTTACATGTGTTTTTGTGTGCAATAATTTGTTCTATCTATCTATCTATCTCGGAAAAGAAATATTTCATACACCCAAAATATGATGTTCATTATTATCTACGGAACCCTAACAAGATAAAATTGAAAACTAAAACCTGATTGCGATCGTCTTAATAAACGCTGAAAATATTAGAATAAAATCGTTTTTCTGTCACTTGGTATATTTTAATTTTATTGTACACTTACATACATGAGCCCAGAATTTTCTCCCCTTTCATTTGACATCCCACTCAATACAATAGCAAAAAATTTTTGGAGACCTCTTTTGATGTAACATCCGTTAGGGCAATTTTTTCGTATAAATATATCATCCGGACCTTTACAACGGATCTATTGACACCTCATGCATCAAAATTGGTCCAATGGTTTAGGCATTTCGGTGGAACACACAGAATCTGGATACAAACATACATACATACTTACATACATACATAGACTGCTAAAATCATAACCCTTTCTTTGGCTTTGCCGCAGTCAGGTAAAAAAGCGAGGTCCGACCCGCATTTGACCGGTTTTTCTGTGTCAGGTCCCAGCTTCCGAGATCGTTGGTTACGTTGGCAGTACACCAGCGAGGAGCAGAGCAGGCGCGCCGAAGTTCGTGCGGAGCTGGAGAAGCTTGGCACCAACAGACCTGCGCTCTCGTACGACGAGGTAACCTCTAAACCAGAGTGAACTAGAGTGAAGAAGCTCTCGGTTTGATCCTGAATTGACTTGAAATCTAAATACAGGTGTAACCAAAACGCTAGCCAAAACGAAGACAGGTGATAGTACTGATGATTACTGATAAGATACCATAAAAAACTACGAAAATGGTTCTTAAAACATCCTATATTTTTTAAAGTTTACAATATATTGCAAATAAAACAACTTAACTGACGCTAAAGGTTACTGACGTTCCGTAAATAGGTCACTCACAGGTTGTAAATTATTTGGCGACTCAAAACCACTTGTAAAAGTTTATTTGAATAAAAATCTATTCTAGTCTACTCGAAGACAATGCCGTATCCGGTATCGTAGGTGGGGCATTGACCCAAGTTTTGCACGCTATACAATGCGGGTTTGAAAGATACTAAAACTACAAGATAATGCAAAGGGTTATTGGCACTGGATTGTGTTAAGGTAGTATAATAATAACGCTAAGTTTTTGCTAGCGTTCTGGATACACCCTGTATATAAAAGGAAAAACTGACTGACTGATCTATCAACGAACAGCCCCAAACGACTTGACGGATAGCTATTATGCCGTAGACATCCACTATGAAAGAATTTTTGAAAATTCAAGCCTCAAGAGGGTAAAATAGGGGTTTCCTCGCACTAGTTTCTTAATTAAAGCTTTTCTAGTATCTAGTAGTCTAGATAAAAACACTATCATAAAAAATATAAAAAGTATAACATTGTTTTTTAGATAGTAGCAGTGAGAGACAACTTACGTCGCCGCGGAGTGGAGGTGGACAATGAATACATTCGTGAGACGTGGAGACCCGTCTACCTTAGGTGAGGGGTGTTAAACTGCGCTAAACAACCAGTCCGAACTGAACACGAGGCGTATTTGACAGACACGACGGACCGACGGACAGACGGACAACAAAGTGGTCCTATAAGGTATGCGTTTTTCCTTTTGAGGTACGGAACCCTAAAATTCCGTACCTCAAAAGGAAAAACAGATACCTCATAGGATCACTTTGTTGTCTGTCTGTCTGTCTGTCTGTCTGTCCGTCCGTCCGTCATGTCTGTCAAGAAAACCTATTGGGTACTTCCCGTTGACCTTGAATCACAAAATTTGGTAGGTAGGTCGGTCTTATAGCACAAGTAAAGGTATAAATCCGAAAACTGAGAATTTGTGGTAACATCACAAATTGTCAGTTTTCGGATTTTTCGGATTTGTCAAAAAAAAATGTGTTCACGAAAAAATTAATTTACTAAATCACATGTCTAGATGGCTCTGTTGTCATTAACTTGCTGTGTTGCACATAAAAATATTAAAAGATCTTGTACGGAACCCTTCGTATGCGTGACCGACTCGCACTTGACCAGTTTTTTCCGAATTTTAGAGAAAAACTTTTTCTCTTATTCAGACTTCAAAATCGCCTTATTGACTTAAATTAATAGATATTTATAAATGTTGTTTCCAGAAACTTCTTACAACGTGCGCAGGCGCGCGCTAGAGATTGTAAGAAAAGTTACTACTTGTACAGCCAACAGAATGGACAAGAGGTATAATAGTTTATTCTCTGACTTGTTCGGAACTTGCTACTTTATTCTCTTTCTCTCTCTCTCTCTCTAACTCATTCTTTTAAAATCTCTTCTGAAGCCCTCATTTTCACCACCAGTTTCCAATACTTTGGCTGTAAATTGCTTTATTTCTGGCCTGGGCAGTAATGTAATTTTTTTTTTCTTTTTTTTACCTATAATATGTTAACTAAGTACCCGGTAAAACTGCCCTATATATTACTATAAGCTGACTACTACAAAAAACGAAAAGGTTCTCAATTCGTTGGAATCTTTTTTGTAACCTGTCATTTGTGTTTCGTGGTACAATAAAGTATATACATACATGCATAATGACGTGTAACCATTGTCTATATCCTGATGTTTAGTATAACCTCAAATTAGCTGTGACCACTTTGCAGAAAGAGTGCTGCGAGGTAGTTATGTTCTGGCGAGTGCAAGCAGCTCTCCGTACAACCGCTAACGCGCTCAGGCAACAGATCGCTAACAGGGAGGCTGCGAGGCTGGACAGGGACCTGCGAGAGGTCCTCGATGAGGTAACATCTATTGAACATTGTTTTTTTTTATTCAGATACAAGTTAACCATTGACTGGAATCTGCAGTTTACGATGAAAATGAAAATGAAAAATGTTTTATTAACAAAATATAGTCTTATACAATAATTTCCCTGTGTCTGGTGGTACCCACACTAGGTAATCCTGTGTCGTGGGTACCTAGTTTGCGTTGACAATATCCTGTTTACAATTTTATTTGACACTCGGTTAAATTAAAGCTAACAGTATAACAATTATTAAGTACTAGCCGATGCCCGCGACTTCGCCCGCGTGGTTTTAGGTTTTTCGAAATCCCGTGGGAACTCTTTGATTTTCCGGGATAAAAAGTAGCCTATGTGCTAATCCAGGGTATAATATATCTCCATTCTAAATTTCACCCCAATCCGTCCAGTAGTTTTTGCGTGAAGGAGTAACAAACATACACACACACACACACACACACACACACACACACACACACACACACACACACACAAACTTTCGCCTTTATAATATTAGTGTGATAACATTAAGTATTAAGTATAACAGCTATTCTAAGATTACAGAAATAAAGATAAAAATGAAGATGTGTGATGAGATGGAAGCGGGCTAACCTGGAATGAAGTATGGCAGTTTTTATTAAACCTCTTTGGTTTCTACACGGCATCGTAACGGAACGCTAAGCCCTACTTCGCACGAGCGTTAAAACTCGGTGTTGCGCTGAAAATACAAAGTGCGCGTTATAAAAGCGTTGACGTGTGAACAGATACTTGGGAATGCATTTGTTCTATTTGAACGCGTTTTTAACGGACGTTAAAAAAGCTCTCGTCCGAATGAGGCCTTTGTCGTTGTGGCACGGCTTTGCTATTTTTAAAATTAGATAAAACTAACTCAGTTTTCAACATTGCAATCTCAACATCACACTAATATTATAAAGGAGAAAGTGTGTGCGTGCGTGCGTGCGTGCGTGCGTGTGTGTGTTGTTACACCTTCACGCAAAAACTACTGGACGGATTGGGCTAAAATTTAGAATGGAGATAGATTATACCCTGGATTAGCACATAGGCTACTTTTTATCCCGGAAAATCAAAGAGTTCCCACGGGAATTTTAAAAAACCTACATCCACGCGAACGAAGTAGCGGGCAACAGCTAGTATTCTCTAAAATTGAAGAGATTTAGTATATAACTGACAGCCTTTGTTCTACAACTACGCCCATCTGTCTATGTCATTGAAGTACCAAATATCCTTGTCTACATAGATGTGTATGATTTCTTCTGTCGTTACAGATGTCAGCCGATCCAGAACTAAAGAAGAAACTTCTTTCCGGTAGAAGAGTAGAACTCGCTGAAGAACTTAGTAAGTTATAAACTACCCACTTTAATCCATCCATATCCATACTATATAATGTTATTAATGCGAAAGTGTGTCTGTCTGTCTGTCTGCTACGCTTTCACGGCTCAACCACTCAACCGATTTTAATGAAATTTTGTGCAGACTTAGGATACATTCCGGGGAAGGACATAGGCTACTTTTTATCCCGGAAAAACAAACAGTTCCCGCGGGATTCCTAAATACTCATCCGCTTGACCGATTTGTATGAAATTTGGTACTGAGGTAGCTTGCGTCCCTGTAATTGACATAGACAACTATTTATCCCGGAAAATCAAAGAGTTCCCACGGGATCTTTAAAAACCTATATCCACGCGGATGAAGTCGCGGGCATCCTCTGATTCCATCATAAATTCCAAACTACTCAACTATTTGGGAGATTGATATGACATCATGACATGTTGACAAATCCAATATGGCAGTGTTTAGAAAGCCGCAAACGACCGCTTTGATTTAAAAATTATATGTAACCAGTAGGTACATAATAGAACCAGAGTAACCGACAGCTCAACGGGTTGC
The DNA here is from genome assembly GCF_905333055.1 of Maniola jurtina. Taxonomy (NCBI): domain Eukaryota; kingdom Metazoa; phylum Arthropoda; class Insecta; order Lepidoptera; family Nymphalidae; genus Maniola; species Maniola jurtina. Next base: position 1,536,465 of record NC_060053.1, read on the forward strand.
GAAGCTTAAGTAGTAATGGGTAGCGCACATACATTTCTTGTGCTATAAGACCCACCTACCTGCCAAATCTCATGATTCTAGGTCAACGGAAAGTACCCTATAGGTTTTTTGACAGACACGACGGACAGACAGACAACAAAGTGACCCTATAAGGATTCCTTTCTTCATTTTTTCCTTTTGAGGTACAGAGCCCTAAAAAACATAATTTTTTCTTTCTTTTCAGAGCGCGTAAGACAAGTGCAAGAGAAGTTAGAAGAATTCATAGAAGCGTTGAACAAGGAGAAGTAGTCAAATATTGTTACCAGCAGCTCGCGTCACGAAACTTGAAACTCTTCTGTTAAGGACCTTGAGCAAAATGTATGGACCCTGGTTCAATACACCTACAGTGTTAAAACTTATGCCATAAGAAAGTACTTGCGGTACTATTTTTAACCCCCGACCCCAAAAAGAGGGGTGTTATAAGTTTGACGTGTGTATCCGTGTATCTGTGTGTCCGTGTATCTGTGTATCTGTCTGTGGCACCGTAGCGCCTAAACTAATGAACCGAATTTAATGTAGTTTTTTTTGTTTGAAAGGTGGCTTGATCGAGAGTGTTCTTAGCTATAATCCAAGAAAATCGGTTCAGTCGTTTGAAAGTTATCAGCTCTTTTCTAGTTACTGTAACCTTCACTTGTCGGGGGTGTTATAAATTTTTATTTTCAATAAAATTAGGTTTTTTTGAAAATAAAACATAACCTGTGTCACTCAGAAATAATATAGCGTTCTACTGTTGAAAGAATTTTCAAAATCGGTTCTGTAGTTCCAGAGATTACTTCGTTCAAACAAACTTACTTGTTTTTAACATTAGTAAAGATTATGGCATGGTGGCTAGTAGAGTAGCCTCTACGTTATCAAATCAGCCTACTGATTCTGTAACTCAGTGTCTAATAATGAATAATAGCCACCGAGCTCGTTTGACATTTATTTTTAATCCATTGAAGGTTTTCCACGAAAAATTATTTTAATATCACTCAATGAAGTAGCAATGTAGAACCATGGAGTCTCAAGTGAGCTCGGTGGCTATGAATGAATGAATGAAATTTGCTTTATTATACACCATATTAGGCTATCATTCAGTGTTAAACACTGAGTTACGAATCACCCCGTAGAAATGAGGATTACAGATTATATATTGGTACTGATTCTGAGGGACTTCGTCTGTATTGGTGTTGGCTGGCGGGCGTGCTCTGCCTTTTTGGAGTGTTTTTTTTTTTTGTTAAAACTGACTGGAAAGCGCTCTAAGGGGGGGTACCGTGCGTGTGTCAGCGAGCGCCGGCACAGACAGTCCATACTTGTATAGTTTCCCTAACTTGTTACAAATAACTACAAACTTGACATTGGCTAATCTTTGTAAAGCCAGACGAGAGAGCAAAAAATAAATAAAAGCTGATTCTGAGCGCAACTAAATTTTAGAGTAGATACTTGCATCTTTTTCTTACTTATGTAATAAGAAAAGGACAGGCAAACAATCTGTCAAACCTACTGAGTTTTAAGTGCCAGTAGTGAGCCTTAGTTTTAAGCGTAGACTAATAAGGGTCTTTTCATTCAGCAATTTTTTCTTTTTAAAATCCTAAAAAAGTATGGAAAATGAATTATTAAATGTGAAGTCTTTTTAGTGCACTGAACAAATTAAACCACGACTGGCACCTAAAGTCACGAGATTTGACAGTTCTAAATTAAATCTGTCCTTTTCTTACTACATTAGGAAGAAAAAGATGTGAATATTGTAAAAGTTAGATCAGAAATCTATTATTAATAGGCTGTAAATCAATGAACTTAATTTTCCTGACGATTTTCCAACTTTCGTGACGCGTGCTGTTTTGTACATTTTATTGTAGGTAAAAATCTTTACTTTTACTCGCTCGATGTATTTAATAAATTAATCTCGGTTAAGTTATATTTATAATAAAATGTTGCACAAAAACTATCCTTTCTTTTATTTTGCCAACCTACAAGCAAGAGGGTGAAATCTAAGAGCGCACTTTGACTTTGACACTGTTAAATAATAAATAAAATAAATAAATAAATAAACTTTTATTTCAGGTCTTAAACCCATAATCGTGTTAGTATGACAAACATTACTTAACCTATTTTAGTAGATACTTATTTAACAACTAATTCTATGACTAGAAAGCCCGAGGGAGCCTCTTGGCGCCTATGTGCGCACCCTCCCAGTACCTGCAGAGAGGACTATCCAGTTTCCTGGCCAATGCGCTGAGAAGAGTGTTGGTACTACTCATTAGCCTGCGCATCATGGACGCGGTAGAAATCATCCATGCGAGCATCCGCAAACATTGCCGACAGTGTCGAGGCTTCCTCAACACCGCCCTCAGCACATTGTTATACTGAACACGCAAGGCACTGTAGGTCCGCTGCCTGTAGTCCGTCCACATACTGCACGTGTAGAATGACTGGCAGTAAGCCCTGAATAAGGTCAGCTTTACTTGCCCAGTACAGCGCGCAAATCTGCGGGCGTTCATATTGCCTCGGACCGACAGAGCCCGGCGCTCTCGTTCCATGTCACTATCATCCCTCAGGCTGTCCGTTTCTACATGTCTGAGATACTTGAACTCAGTTACTTGCTTCAGGGGATTACCACATAGTTGTATCTTTGGTTTAAAACTGGATAGTTTGTTCTTTCCCCTGAAAACAAGGAACTCGCTTTTTTTTGGCGTTGTAAGTTGTAACTGAGTCCATTCATCTCGGCATACTCCTCACAGAGTTGCAGCAGGCTTCTAAGACCCCCAACTGAGGCCTAAGGGGCTCAGTAGAACCATGTCGTCGGCGTAGCTAAGATTATTCATGCGTACGCCGTCCATTGAACACCCGACACCAGCTCCACTGAGCCTCAATCAGCTGGTTCACATATAGATTAAACATCCTAGGGGACGACAGCCCTCCCTGTCTCACTCCATATTCCATTTTATATGGGTCACTGAGTTCATTTCCCCACCTAACCACATTAGATTGGTTACCATACCAGTATTTAAACAATGAAATCAGTTCAAGTCTCAAAGTTGATTCCTTTTCGAGTTTATCCTACAAGACATCGTAAGCTACTAAGTCAAATGCTTTGGATAGATCCAAAAAACCTTGAGTTGTCCTATCGAATGTTGTTTTATTAGACTAGGTACCTACAATAATTATAATTATAGACCCTGTCTCATGAGACGGCAAGCGAAACGACGGAATTCATGTACGGTGTACCTACTAACTACAGTATGCCTTGTATGAACGCTCAATCAATCTAAAATATATAAGAGATAAAATACAATCAGTAATTGAATAAATTTAAATACATCGAGCTGCAAGCAATACCTACCTATGCACAAGTGAAACCCTAGCTTGTACCTAGTCGCATTTTACTGCTTACCTACTACGCATCAGTTAAGTTTAAGGGTCTGCAATAATATCAGCATATAAAAATACTTTCACTTCTTTGTTTTTACATTCCTTCAAAACGTTCACAATTTCTTTAAGATGAGGTTCAGAAAGATTTCTTTGTTTTTTCTGGAAGACATATTCCGCCAAAATATACGCTTCTGTAGTACCGACTTCTAGAAGACCTTTGACTACAAAGGTAACTAAAACATTTTGGCTTCGATTACCATAGAAATATTGGCAAAAATATTCATTCAAAGGAACTTTATACAAGTCCACCACAGACTTGAAGTATTTGTTTACAAGTTCCTTCATTTCGTGCCCTATGTAATTTCCGAAAATTCTACCAACTATTTCTATAGCTTCTTTTAGTTTTTAACCCCCGACCCAAAAAGAGGGGTGTTATAAGTTTGACGTGTGTATCTGTGTATCTGTGTATCTGTGTATCTGTGTATCTGTGTATCTGTCTGTGGCCTCGTAGCGCCTAAACGAATGGACCGATTTTAATTTAGTTTTTTTTGTTTGAAAGGTGGCTTGATCGAGAGTGTTCTTAGCTATAATCCAAAAAAATTGGTTCAGCCGTTTGGAAGTTATCAGCTCTTTTCTGGTTTTCTTATTACTTTTATCCCAGGACCACCAGAAGTTACGTATTTTCTGACACAGGAATTTTTACGATTGAGTAGTGTTAGTAAGTACTAAGAAAGCATGCCTAGCCTACGTGCTAGCTTGCTTAGACGGCCAATTTTCAGGTATCTGATAATCAAGGTACATAAAACCATTACTTACCTCACGTAAATTCTCCAAACTGATTTTTACGTATATTTTAGGCAATATCCTTAAAAATATGTCGCCAATACTCCCAGACACTTCCCGCGTCGGCCGTATTGCTTTGCAGACGCTTTAAAGCTCCCAAAATAAGTAATTACTTAACTGCACGTAAATTCTGATGCTCCATTTTTATATATGTCCACCAGACAACTATTTTAAAACCTTTTACAAGAAGACAGACCGATCCAGAGGGCCAATCATCCCCTAAATTCAATTTTAATGCCTCTGTGGGTTTGAGCGCGAGGGCATCATTAATCTACGCGCATGAGACTGAGTAAGACATGTATTAGGATATATTGACTTCTCTCTCACTCTCTTATAGTTTACTTATGTCAATTAATTATTAATATTAAAAAAAAAACAGCTAAAAATTTAAAAAATTGGAGAATTCACGTGAGGTAAGTAATGTTTTTATGTACCTTGATTACCTGATACCTGAAAATTGGCCGTCTAAGCAAGCTAGCAGGTCTGTAGGCATGCGTTCTTAGTACATACTAACACTACTCAATCGTCCACATTTCGTTCGTCAGAAAATACGTGACGGCTGGTGGCCCTGGGATCTTTCACTATTGTAACGGAGGTTCATAATATTATGTCAATTGGCAAATGTCAAGCTGTCAAGATGGACGTTGCTTAGATACTAATTATTTATTTGAAAATAATGTTTTGGAAAACTCCGATACTTTGGATCGTAGGCGCGGAGTTTCTAATTTATAAAATATTATAATCACAGTTAAACGAGAAATCATCAATTCAATTATAATATCCAACAGTCAACCAAAGGCCACGAACAATCAACCCAAACCCAAACCATAGTTTGTATTTTTAGGGTTCAGTAGGTATCTATAGAAAAAAAAAAGGATGTTGTAGCCTCGACTGTTTTAGTCGCGTAGGTGTGCATGGCACCATTAAATATCGTAGGAGGCGATGACCCTCCGCGCGGCTGAGGTTCCCGCATCGTAGTCGCTTTGTCGCGCAGGTTTGGATGATGCATTAGGCACACCTTCTTTATATTTTATCTGCTTGAACTCAGCTTATTTATTTTGACAAAATACGTTAAAAATTCATCATCATCAGGATCAACCCATCGCCGGCTTACTACTGAGCACAAGTCTCCTCTCAGAATGAGAAGCAACCACACTGGCCAAGCACGTATTGGCACACCTCACGCACCTTTGAGGGAGCATTATGGACAACTCTTAAGCATGCAGGTTTCCTGACGGTGTTTTCCTTCACCACTTCGTTGTCTGTCTGTGTGTCATCTTTCAAGAGAATCAAAACTTATAAATTGGGTACTTCCCGTTTACGTAGAATCATGAAAAGCAGGTAGCAATATCTTATAGGCTCCTGTGGCCCAAGTAAACAGAAAAATCCGACAACTGAATTGTCATTACATAAAAAAAAACTTGTACGGAACTCTTCATGTGTGAGGCAGACTCGCACTTGACTGGTTTTTGAAAGTTATGTCAAATAAAAATTTGACATGCAGTAACAAACAAAATGAAATACAAGCCACTTTATTCCTTATTTCATCGGGTGAAAGTTGATTTCAATTTAATCGTAGGTATATCTTGAAAAGCGAACTATTATACGACTACGTAAAATGGGTACATTTTTAAAGCAACGACATGTTAGAAACAGATATTTCGTTTTGGTCGTGTTAAACTATGTGAGTCATTCAGATAATTCTTGATTTAGTGATGTTCGGTCAAAAATATTTCATGGAACGTATAATTAAGATAACATTGATGTTACTTTTGAAGAGATATTAGCTGCCTTATTGGATTTATATTATTATAGAAATTGGGTTTTAGAATGGCACAAATAAACGGTAATTTATGAATAAAAGTTTAAAAAGCGTGAAATAAAAATTAAATTAAAAATTTAAAAAACCCCCGACACATAAACCTCTAAAAAGTAAAAAAATAATAGGTAAGTATGTATGGGCCCTTTAAGAATAGTATAAATAGTAAAGTTTTTATCCAAGCGTTCGTTGCGTCGGGGGACCGCTAAAGTTAACAAAAACTATTCTGCCTACAACAGATGACTTTCATAGTTTATGATAGGTAGCGGTCCCCTGGCGCAACGAGCGCTTGGATAAAAACTTTACTATTTATACTATTCTTAAAGGGCCCATACATACTTACCTATTATTTTTTTACTTTTTAGAGGTTTATGTGTCGGGGGTTTTTTAAATTTTTAATTTAATTTTTTTTGACATCATCAAAAATACCAGGTTTGTGTTTCTTAGCTTGACTGATTGACTTATAAAAGAGCATAGTTAGATGTATCTCTACGTATTTAGCAAAATACTCTTCTATGGGTAAAAGATTGTGCATTCGTTTGAGTATAACTTCAAACACTGGTATACAATTCACGTACTGATCAGAAAGAAACACTTTACTATATTTCAAAGAAAACATGAGATCATCTAGCAGTGTGATCAAATGTTTTTTTGTGTCCGGTGTTTTTGATAAAACTTCTAGGGCATCAAAAAAGGGCTCGCAAACTTTTTCGATTACCTCTTTCTGTTCGTCTTCAGTTTTACACAAAAGCAGATGTTTGGCGATGACTCTAACATACAAACATTTTTCATCTATGCAATGAGATGAATTAAATTCACATTCAATAGATGATGGAAATTCAAATACAATGGTTTTAATGAATTTTTCGGCCACAGCTCTAACGAAATTTTTATCTACATCAGATAGAATGTTTTCCAAACGACAAAGCATAGGCATAGCTTGCTTATCATCGATTTTTGAGATAATATTAAAAATTTGAACCCAGTAATCAGCTTTGACGTTTTTCGAAATCGATTTAGGGTAAGAAAATTCATCCAACAACCTCTTCTTTTGAGATATGTCTTTGTTTTGAATTATAGATTTTATAGCATCCCAAATACGAGGTTCAATGTAGTTTTTTGCTAAATATAATGTAAAGCCTACTTTTGCAGCTGCTAAAGGTCGCAATGTACAGAAAGCAATAAAAGTGTCAATAGACAAAGGTGTCTTATCAGAAAGACGGACTGCCATTCTTGCCGTGCGACGCCATTCTAAAAGCTTCCTTATATATCGTTCGCGATCATTTTTCCTACAAGTTAAAGTTTTATTGGCAACCGCCTTTGCTCCAATCCACTTCCAATCTAAAGCATCAATATCTACTGCTGGTTTGCTCATATGAGCATTACCTCTAAGTCCTGTAGACATCAGAAGTTGCGACTTTGATTGAGGTCTTTCCGCTTCAAATTCGAAAATACGTTGTAACAACTCTTCATTAGTTAAAAGAGTGGATAAAGAACGCGCAAACCAATGTTTTGGGGTTGACAAAAATGCATCTTTTAAAGCAATCCTATGTTTCTCTACTAAACCATCTGGTTCACCGAAATATATATAGAGAGTTTTGAGAAATCGGTCGTGATTTGGACGATCTTTTTTGAGCAATTCAGCAAAACTCTTCCCATTTTCCAATGGAGTTAAATCGTGTCGCAATGCATTAATATACGCAGCATTATTCTGTTTCAGAGCAAAAGTTTCATGGAAGAGTTCACGACGTAATATTTTAGCTCCGTATAGCCTAGCTACTAATCCTGGATTTGTTTTTGCTGCTTTAAGAAGAGAATCTTCAGCATTTGGTACATCTTTTATATTGACCTTATACTCGACAAGCGTGTCCAAAAATGCATTTGCATCTGAAGATAATATAAGCTGGGGCAGACGTTTGGCTACTAGTTTTCTCTCTTCGTTATTAAGTTTGTATTCAGACAATGTTGAAAATTGGCGAAGAAAGCCTGAAAGTAAAGTAGGTGATACTGGCGTATCAGCTAAAATGTGGCGTAAGATGACTGTGTGAAGACCTTCACGGCAAACTGGATCGGTGTCAGCTCCATCCAAACCTACGTCTACCCCAAATTGTAGTATTAATGACCAGACGTTTTCAGGCAATCGCCAAGCAGACCCGCGTTTTACAAGAGACCTAACAACAGCCGCTCGAAGAGTTGTCGGTTCATTTCTATGTCTTTCCACCATGAGCTTCATAAATTTTTCTACTTGGCTTGGAACACCCCCACTTTTGCTAATAAGGACTAGCATCATATTGAGACGACCTTGGATTGTACTTTCTGCTAGCAAGTTTTTGCTTAGCTCATAAAAAGTTTGCTCAAAACCGATGAAACGATATCGGTTGAACAACTGATCCAGAGGAGAATTTTCATAACAATCTTTTGCATAATGACGATACGCGCGCTTTTTTAACATTTGCTTGTCAATGTGATACGGCCGATACCCATATTCATATGAATCATGTTCTATGTCTGTAAATACATGCGCGTGCTCCACCTCATCGTCTTGTAGTACTAAAGCTTTAGGTGTTGGATAAGGCCAGTCTTTGACTTTACAATCGATTGTTTTATCAACAAAGACTTTCTTTTTAAAAGCTGATCGTTCTTCTATTTTTAACCGCTTTATTAACGGTTCAACTGTTTTGTACGTAAACCAGTAGTTCAAATATTCTGCTCTTGCAAGTTTCAGTATAAATTCTTTAGCTTGGTCACTCGTCATGTTAGCTGCCAAAGTTTTCATGTGAAGAATAGAATTTGCATATAATTCACTCTTAGTCTCAAATCTATTTCTAAAATTTTTCATTATATACTCAGTTATAGATGGACCGAAAGCTACAAATGATCTTGTATCATAATATTTTTCAACGATGTCCAAAAATACATTGCCATCATATTTTAATACACTTTTAATACAATTGAAGTATTTTTGTGCATTGTTTACATATTTTTCGAGTGCTGTTTTGTTGTTTGGTAAAATTTCAAAATATAGTTTGCATATCGCAGGATAGACTTCGAAAACTATTTTTAACTGTTTGTGAGAGAATTTTTCAATTATATTGGGAAATTCGCTAGTAATAAATTCATTGGAGCAGTGCCAGAAAAAATTGAATGCCTCATCCCAGTTAGCTTTGTAGTAATTGTAGAAGTCTTCACATCTTTTTTTATCTTTAAGATGTAGCTGTATAGCATGCTTCATTTTATTTACAGCTGGTTGGATCATTGCTGGATATAAAGTGTTTTCTAGATGTACGGGGTTTATTATGTCACCATATTGAGATTCTAATATCCAGTGGCATTTTAGTGCCCTGCTTACATACAACATGTCATCATTTTTGAGATTGTCTATTATGTATTCAACATTTCTATACTTGGAAGCGAGATCTATTTTAAAAATTCTATCGATAGGTGAAGATTCTTGTTGGAGACATATGTCCTGGAATGAGATATTTTTCTTATATGCCTCATTGACCAAGGAGTTCAAATGATGATGTTTCTCTTTCAAGTTTGATCCTGGTAGCGAAATAGGCAAGTGCACTTCCATCTGTCTGAAAATAAAAGTAGTAGCTTAGGTAAATAGTTTAATCTAGGTATGGTTACATTGGGGTGCCAGGCAGGTAACCCCAACTGTGCCTGTCCTTTTGGAGTCATCCGAGAGGAAGAGCAGTATTCGAGCCGGTGCGCCCAGGTAACACGGCTAACAATTTCTCTTCGTGGATATTGTTGGTCATGGCTAATGACCTGACCTGGCAGAGGGTAAGGTTTCCCCGCGTAACCCTCTGACTAGCAGAGGGCACAGTTACATTATAATAATACGAAAGTGTGCCACAGAATACAGATAGATAGACGGACGGACGGGCGGACGGATGGACGGACGGACGGGCGGACGGACAGACAGAAAGACAACAAAGTCATTCTATAAGGGTTCCGTTTTTCCTTTTGAGGTACGGAACCTATAAAAATTGAAAAAGTCGTTAGTTAAAAAAGTAGGTAACTACCTACCTATAGTACGCGACAGATCGAGACGGCAATCGGGGTGTTGACGCCTGTATACCTACAGAGTACACAGCCTCTTTGCTAACCCGGTGTGAGATAACGCGGGCGATGTACGGCTGTGCGGGGTGTCCCCCTCTTCATACCCGGATTGCCATCTCAACCTGTCGTGTATTATGTCTATGAGATAAATAATTATTTCAAACTCACCTTTTCACTTATTAATTTTAAGAGTAGATATACGCAGCACGCTCACTGAAATTAGTATAATATTCTAGGAATCTACCTATAATAACTATACTTAACTATATAGGTACTCGTTATGTAGGTACTTGCTTTACGACTTTTGTTTGATTTTATCTTTGCGATTTTTTTTATTTTTAGATCTTACTCATGTTAGTAATTCTAAGATCTAGATGAGACATCTTCTATAAACACTGAGATCTAAAACCGTCCGTTCGAATTCAGAGACTGTTATTTTAACGTTGGCACCAAAATTGTGCTGCCATACGTATAATGTAAGTTTTCCACACGTAAATGCATTTTATGTCATTTTACGACGAGAGATGGACATACTCCATAATCTACTACACGAAAGAGGAGGATAATTATTACTGGAATGCCCTCTAAACTATTAACTATTTAATTTTAAACTCACACTTAGCCTAAATCTTATTATGGCTAGAAACCCGATGGCAGATAGATATATTGGAAACAAAAAAAAAAGTTTTACAAGCAATAGTGAGAACATCAAGAACTAACTTATTCTGGAGGTTGGCAGGTCGTTCCCATGGCACGTGCCTCTAACTTTTCGGAGTAATGTGCATAGAAATCAAATATTACCTACTTGCTTTAACGGTGAAGGAAAACATCGTGAGGAAACCTGCCTGAGAGTTGTCCATAATGTTATCATAGGTTTGTGAATACGCAGTTGACCAGCGTGGTAGACTATGGCCCGAACCCTTATCATTCTGAGGAGTCCCGAGCATGTCCCGAGTTTGAACCCCGGAGTCTCCAACTTGGAGGCCGCCTTACAAAACAGCTGCCTTCTTGACGCAATGCGTCGTGCAGTACCGGGAAGCCGTGAGCATAGACATCGTAGAGTGGAGGGTTTAGTCCGTAGGTCACTGCACAGTACTTACCTGCAATAAAGTCGGGCATGCAGATGGTGTCCATGAGGATTTTACTCCTACATTAATAAAATAAAAGCGGCCAAGTGCGAGTCAGACTCGCGCACTGAGGGTTCCGTACTCGGGTGTTTTTTACAACATTTTGCACAATAAATCAAAAAGTATTATAACTAGTTAGTCACATAAAAATAAATAGAAATCTGTTTTAGAATGTAAAGGTAAAGCCCTTTCAGATACCTCACTTGGTATAGTTATCTTACTTTGAAAATTGAGACACATTTCAATTTTTTTTAAATGATGTTACGACAAATTCGCGATTTACAGATTTATTCTTGTATACTTGTGTTATAAGCCTACCTACCTGCCAAATTTCATGATTCTAGGTCAAGGGGAAGTAGCCTATAGGATTTCTTGACAGACACGACAGACGGACTGACAGATCACAAAGTGATCCTATAAGGGTTCCGTTTTTCCTTTTGAGGTACGGAACCCTAAAAAGAAAAAAAAGACTCCTAACCATACCAATTTATGGCAACATATTATTCAGTTTTACCAACATTACAGCCAAAGGTCTTAAGTATATATAAGTACTATAAATATATGATCGAAGCTCTGGAGCTGTACCTACTCCTAGGTATGTCCTAGTTTCAAGAGCGTAGGTATTTCGTCTTCTCATGGTCTTTACTTCAGTCCCGTTTGTTCGTCCGGGGCGTTTGCTATGTATCACGTCCCGCAGAATAGGTAGGTACCTACAGTAGACCCTGAATAAAATCAAACCTCGGGAACCTGTCCAAGTCACTGTAAATAAATTGATTACCGCCGCCCATATAACGGATTATTCCGTTTATCTACCCTAAAACATCAATCTTAGGGTGTGTTTAAACATGTCCGTCTATCCATCTCGGACAAAAAATCGGTTAAGCGCGAGTTGGACCCGCACTTGAAAACAACTCTCTACCTATAACGGTTCATGAGATACAAGCCCGCTGACAGACAGACGGACCCACAGCCGGAGGCTTAGGTAGTAAGATCCCGTTGGCACCCTTCGGGTATAAAACCCTGAAATGAAATATATAATCGCCGTTTGGAGTGGATAGATGGATACACGTTTCCGAGTATCTACCTACACTGCACCCTAGGGAATAACAATTTAGGTACCTAGGAACCATTTAGGACTAAAATCCCAATACGGTGCCGGATTGTAGTTAATTTTTAATAAAAAGTAGCGAGCGAACAGATCACCTGATGTTAAGTGATTACCGTCGCCCATAAACATTTGCAGCACCAGAGGAACCACCGATGCGTTGCCAGCTTTACAGGAATTTTTTGGTCCGCTCCTCGAATAACCCCATGTTGTAATCTAGTGGGAACACTGCCGATGGGAATTGATTCCCCAGTTTGCACGTGGAAAAAAGGATCTGGCACAAAAATAAATTCAGAAGTCAGAACAAACAATCAAGTTTTTAGTTCTTCAAGCCGGATATGAACTAACATTAACTAATAACTAAAAAGGTTGAAAAACAAAGATTTTAGTTTAGTAAGAATATATTTTTATTATTTCTATAAAATATCAGATTTTAAAACTTAATTTTTTTTTATCTTATAACGAGTTACATACATCACAAAGCATATAAATAGGCTCGATAGGTACACCACAGAATGGTTAGCCCCTGAGATAGATATAGACTACAGGCCCATGTTTAAAAATGGATGGGTCATATGAACCACCAGGTGACGTATACAGGACGATATAAGAGCATAAAATAATAAGTTTCAGCACTATGCCGTCACTTGTAAGCTGTCCAACAGAGTGCTGGTGAGAATTGAAAAGTGCAGGTAGAGTGAGTACATTTTGGTCATATATTTTTGTACGGCATTTTTACCATCGATAGATCCATGAAAAATAATAAGAAAGCGCGCAGTGCCGTAAAAAAATGGTGCGCCACAAAGTCAGCAAATGTTTTGATTTTCTGACAATTTCCGGGGTAAATTTGGTCATTTAATTCTGTACGGCACTAGTTTCATACTGTTTCAATACAGCCTCTAATCCATTATTCCGCAACGCCGTACAAAAATCATGCGACAAGGGGAAAAAATTGAGGGTAACAACCCCCTCTCTTTCCGTGGTCCGGGGGGTGATTTGAGAAAGTACGGCTTTGGTTCCAAAACATTATCTAGCACTCAAAAGTACTATTAAAAATAATGCCGTAAAAAAATTAGTGTTCATTTGAATGTGTATCAATAATTATCTTAATTTCATGGTATACTTAATTTTTAAAGCTGTAAAATCATTTGACTCTGTACGGCAACTTTTTTTTTAACATGATAGTGTAAAATACTATTGTTATATAGTATTGCCGTTCAAAAGAAACTGTTCTAAAAAAAATTATAGATAAATACAAAAACTGAAATTTTTCAAATTATTGCAAAAGTTTAAATATTCATAGATTAATAAAATATAGCAATTTTCTACGCTTTTCCCTTGTTTTAAATAGTATTAAGATAAATAAATTAGGAAAAAATTATGCCGTACATTTTAATGCAGACCATATCTTTTAGGCTGATGAAAATGACGCTACCATTTTAAGGGTAGTACTTTATGGCCATCTGATACTGTACGGCATTAACATATTTTTGAAGAGAACAATTGATAATATGATAAAATCACTATGCCGTCTAACTGAAGTGAACGGGTGTGTATATAATATCCACATCCCCTACAAACCTTTGGACCAACGAAAATGTACGGCATGTAAAAAAATATTATCTATGCATAAAACACTTTCAAAATAAATTAATTTTATGTTGTTTCAAATCACCCCCCGGACCACGGAAAGAGAGGGGGTTGCTACCCTCAATTTTTTCCCCTTGTCGCATGATTTTTGTACGGCGTTGCGGAATAATGGATTAGAGGCTGTATTGAAACAGTATGAAACTAGTGCCGTACAGAATTAAATGACCAAATTTACCCCGGAAATTGTCAGAAAATCAAAACATTTGCTGACTTTGTGGCGCACCATTTTTTTACGGCACTGCGCGCTTTCTTATTATTTTTCATGGATCTATCGATGGTAAAAATGCCGTACAAAAATATATGACCAAAATGTACTCACTCTGCCTGCACTTTTCAATTCTCACCAGCACTCTGTTGGACAGCTTACAAGTGACGGCATAGTGCTGAAACTTATTATTTTATGCTCTTATATCGTCCTGTATACGTCACCTGGTGGTTCATATGACCCACCCATTTTTAAACATGGGCCTGTAGTCTAATAGCACAGTTCACGACCGTTAGGCAACTTTAAGGCTTCGACGACATTGGCAGGCGTCAAATGTTCCTACATAGTTTGACGCTAGGTAGCCATTTTTTCTTTTATTTCACATCACATATATATTTTGACGCTAGGTAGCCTACTTTTCTTCTATTTCACCTATAGCCTAATAGCCGTCGAATCAGGATCAAACCGAAGTTCCCTCACTCTAGTTCACTTTGTAGATATACATATAACAATGACTTCAGTAAGTAATTTATATAAGTTAGTTATAAAGCTATAATACTAGATATAACAATATAAAAAAAATATTCATAGGTAGTTATTTCGTTAAAAAAAAACCTTATAAAAATACATCATTACAAAATAAAATAATACTCAAAAAACTAGACTGTTTTAAGGTGCGTTTCCACTGAGCTGAGTTTATTCGACCAATCAGAATCATATGGGCCAATTAAAAATGTTTTTGCACTGTACCGCTTCAATGGAAACCATCTCAGGCTACAGTAACCGGCAGGAAATTACGCATATTGAACTTAGAAAGAGATTTCGGCATCGCGGAACATCGTCTCTGTCAGTTATGTCTATGCATATGTGACGTTTTGTCGGTATCTACGACAGAGACAATGCTCTACGAAACCACTATCTCTTTCTAAAGTTTGATGTGCAATATTTCCTGCCGGGTATAACTGTAAAGCTGTTTCCACGTAAACGAACATGTTCCGATTGCCGAATATAAAAATAAAATAATTGTTTTATGAATGCCAAATAGGCACTAGAAGTGAAATCATAATATAGATAATATAGAGATATATAGATAATAGGTATAACACCTACAGCATCGCTGACGTTTACACTATGAATTAACTTGAATAAGCTTAATTAAAAATGTGGAGCACATGGAGACCCAGCTTAAAATGCAGTTAAATGCGACTTTAAAATAATATTTCTAGTCATTAAGGCAAGGTTGCATTAATATTAATTGCAAGGCACTGCAATAACATCAGCATATAGAAATACTTTAACTTCCTCATCTTTGCAATCCTTCAAAATTTTCAAAATCTCTTCACAATGTGGTTCAGAAATGTTGTATTCTTGTTCCTTTTCGAAAACATATTCCGCCAAAATAAACGCTTCCGTCGTACCAACTTCCAGAAGGCCTTTCACCACAAAGGTAACTAAAACATTCCTGCTTTCATCGAAATGGAAATATTCACGCAGATATTCCTTTAACGGAACTTTATACAAGTCCACCACAGACTTGAAGTATTTGTTAACAAGTTCCTTAATTTCGTGACCTATGTAATTTCCGAAAATTCTACCAACTATCTCTATAGCTTCCTTTCGTTTTTTGACATCATCGAAAATACCAGGTTTGTGTTTCTTAGCTTGATTAATTGTCTTATAATAGAGCATAGTTAGATGTATCTCTACGTATTTAGCAAAATACTCTTCTATAGGTAAAAGTTTGTGCATCCTTTTGAGTATTACTTCAAACACTGGCATACAATTCACGTATTGATCAGAAAGAAACACTTTGCTGTATTTCAAAGCGAATACGAGATCCTGTAGCAGTTTGATCAAATGTTTTTTCGTTTCAGGAGTTTTTAATAAAACTTCTATGGCATCGAAAAAGGGTTCGCAAACTTTTTCGATTGCTTCTTTTTGTTCGTCTTCAGTTTTACACAAAAGGAGGTGTTTGGCGATGACTCTAACATACAAACATTTTGTATTGGTTGAATCAAATTCGCCGGCTTCAATGAATTTTATGACCACAGCTCTAACGAAATTTTGATCTACATTGTACATAAGGTTTTCCAATCGACAAAGCATAGGCATAGCTTGTTTATAATCGATTTTGGCGAATATGTTAAAAACTTGTACCCAGTAATCGGCTTCAACATTTTTGGAAATCGAATTGGGATCAGATAATTTCTTCAAAAATCTCTTCTTTTGAGATATGTCTTTGTTTAGAATTATAGATTTCATAGCATCCCAAATACGAGGTTCGATGTTGTCTTTTGCTAAATATAATGAGAAGCCTACTTTTGCAGCTGCTAAAGGTCGCAATGTACAGAAAGCAATAAAAGTGTCAACAGACGAAGGAGTTTTATCAGAAAGACGGACTGCTATTCTTGCCGTGCGACGCCATTCTAAAAGCTTCCTTATATATCGTTCCCGATCATTTTTTCTGCAAGTCAAAGTTTTATTGGCAACCGGCTTTGCTCCAATCCACTTCCAGTCTAAGGCATCAACATCTACTGCTGGTTTGCTCATATGAGCATTAGCTCTAAGTCCTGTAGACATCAGAAGTTGCGACTTTGATTGAGGTCTTTCTGCTTCGAATTCGAAAATACGTTGTAACAATTCTTTATTAGTTAAAAGAGTGGATAAAGAACGCGCAAACCCATGTTTTGGGGTTGACAAAAATGCATCTTCTAAAGCAATCCTGTGTTTCTCTGCTAAACCATCTGGTTCACCAAAATATATATGGAGAGTTTTGAGAAATCGGTCGTGATTTGGACATTCTTTTTTGAGCAATTCAGCAAAACTCTTCCCATTTTGCAATGGAGTTAAATCGTGTCGCAATGCGTTAATATACGCAGCATTATTCTGTTTCAGAGCAAAAGTTTTGTGGAAGAGTTCACGACGTAATATTTTAGCTCCGTATAGCCTAGCTACTAATCCTGGATTTGTTTTTGCTGCTTTAAGAAGAGCATCTTCAGCATTTGGTACATCTTTTATATTGACCTTATACTCGACAAGCGTGTCCAAGAATGCATTTGCATCTGAAGATAATATAAGCTGGGGTAGACGTTTGGCTACTAGTTTTTTCTCTTCAATATTAAGTTTGTATTCAGACAATGTTGAAAATTGGCGAAGAAAGCCTGACAGTAAAGTAGGTGATACTGGCGTATCAGCCAAAATGTGGCGTAAGATCACTGTGTGAAGACCTTCACGGCAAACTGGATCGGTGTCAGCTCCATCCAAACCTACGTCTACCCCAAATTGTAGTATTAATGACCAGACATTTTCAGGCAATCGCCAAGCAGACCCGCGTTTTACAAGAGACCTAACAACAGCCGCTCGAAGAGTTGTCGGTTCATTTCTATGTCTTTCCACCATGAGCTTCATAAATTTTTCTACTTGGCTTGGAACACCCCCACTTTTGCTGATAAGGACTAGCATCATATTGAGACGACCTTGGATTGTACTTTCTGCTAGCAAGTTTTTGCTTAGCTCATAAAAAGTTTGCTCAAAACCTATGAAACGATATCGGTTGAACAACTGATCCAGAGGAGATTTTCCCCCAGGTAAAACTTCACAACAATCATCTGCATAGCAACTTTGATACCTAGCACACTTCATCCTACTACGCATCCCACAGGCTTGATATGGGTGATACTCATATTCGTATGGCTCATGTTGTATGTCTGTAAATGCATTGGCATATGCCACCTCCTCAGCTTCTAGTACTAAAGCTTTAGGTGTTGGATAAGGCCAGTCTTTGACTTTACAATCGATTGTTTTATCAACAAAGATTTTCTTTTTAAAAGCTGATCTTTCTTCTATTTTTAATCGCTTTATTAACGGTTCAACTGTTTTGTACGTAAACCAGTAGTTCAAATATTCTGCTCTTGCAAGTTTCAGTATAAATTCTTTAGCTTGGTCACTCGTCATGTTAGCTGCCAGAGTTTTCATGTGAAGAATAGAATTTGCATATAATTCACTCTTAGCTTCAAATCTATTTCTATAATTTTTCATTATATACTCAGTTATAGATGGACCGAAAGCTATAAATGAGCTTGTATCATAATATTTTTCAACGATGTCCAAAAACAGATTGCCATCGTATTTTAATACACTTTTAATACAATTGAAGTATTTTTGTGCATTGTTTACATATTTTTCGAGTGCTGTTTTGTTGTTTGGTAAAATTTCAAAATATAGTTTGCATATCGCAGGATAGACTTCGAAAACTATTTTTAACTGTTTGTGAGAGAATTTATCAATTATATTGGGAAATTCACTAGTAATAAATTCATTGGAGCAGTGCCAGAAAAAATTGAATGCCTCATCCCAGTTAGCTTTGTAGTAATTGTAGAAGTCTTCACATCTTTTTTTATCTTTAAGATGTAGCTGTATAGCATGCTTCATTTTATTTACAGCTGGTTGGATCATTGCTGGATATAAAGTGTTTTCTAGATGTACTGGGTTTATTATGTCACCATATTGAGATTCTAATATCCAGTGGCATTTTAGTGCCCTGCTTACATACAACATGTCATCATTTTTGAGATTGTCTATTATGTATTCAACATTTCTATACTTGGAAGCGAGATCTATTTTAAAAATTCTATCGATAGGTGAAGATTCTTGTTGGAGACATATGTCCTGGAATGAGATATTTTTCTTATATGCCTCATTGACCAAGGAGTTCAAATGATGATGTTTCTCTTTCAAGTTTGATCCTGGTAGCGAAATAGGCAATTGCACTTCCATCTGAAAATAAAAGTAGTTTATCAACTTACTAATAATATAAGTAATATAATATACAAATATTTAAACCAAAGAGATTTCCTACATACCTTGTAATATCATTACTTATGTTAGTGCGGTTAGTGCTTAGGTTGTGATAAGGCTGGTTAATGGTTAATAAACCAGCTACCTGGTTGCCATTTAACATGTAACCTAATCTACATAAGGACTTCTAGGTGGTTTAATTGTGGGACCAATTAATTAATACGATTAAATCGATTAACGGACGTCTGCACTTCATGTTTTTTTTAATTGCGTGGAGTTTATATTTAAAATTAAAGGTAGTTTAGAGAAAAAAATACTTAACTCACCTTTCCACTTATTACGGAGTACACGGTCACTCAAGGAGCATACTACCTACTCTCTGTGACTGAAATTGGTATAAAATTCTATGTGGCTAAAAGGATAAATTCTTGTTCTATACTAATTATGTGTATTAATAAATCTTGATTGAACTGTTTGTTTTCTAATTTGTGCGGCGAGAACTTTTATTTATTTTTGGATCTTACGTCACACGTTACGTTTTTGACACAGGCGTCACCAGGCGTCACTCGTCAGGCAAGGTAATTGTCTATGGTCAATTATCACAGTCATGTCATTCTGACTTTGACAGGGCAAATCATGGTCTGTGGAGCAAATCTCTGGGCTGGGCTGGGATTTGGTCCATCTCTATTCTCTAGAGATCAAGAGATATTACAATTCCTTTTATTGCAAAATGTAATTTTGAATCTTGTTTCGCCAATTTTTAAACTATCCCCTTTGTGGCTCTTCCATTCTACGCGACATTGGCGAAGTGCATTGACCATTACAAAATAAGAAGAAGAGATACATGGACGTAGTTTTTTATAATTTATTTTACGGCCCTGGATATGACTCCTATAACGTTTCGGTACTGCCCGCAGTACACAGCGTAACGTTTACGTAGTAGTACCTAATCTGTGGTACACAGTTTATAATAGTCCGATGCACTTAGCGGGTCTAACCGCGAAATTCAAATTTAATTTGGTTTTTCGCAATCTGTAAACTAATACGACAAACTTAGCTTATGGCATTCTAATTCCGCCAATGGCAGTATCATTTTCACAGGATTACATAAAAATCTTTACTTGAAAGTGTTCAGTGTAAATTAGTTACACACAAATTAGTCGATACTATATAACTAATTTCTTAACCCTTTCAAGTAAAGGTTTTTATATAAACCTATGTTCTAATAGCGCAAATTCCGCAACTAGACCCTCCAGAATATAAGGGTGGCTCTTTCAAAATCAATGGTTAGACCTGTTGAGTGCACTTTAAGCTAAAGGAAGTCTAAGGGTCTAGGTAAAACTAGACTCCAGAAATATCAAAAATAATATTATTTTCAACCATTTTTAATTCATTAATACAAACCAAATTATTAAATACTATGTTATATAATACATATATCACTTAACCTCCATTTAACTTCATATTAATAGTTAAATACAAGTTTAAGCAAAACTAGAGCCTTTGCATCTCGCCAATGCCCATAACTTCGATACAGGTTTTTAAAAATCCCATGGGAACTCATTGATTCCCCGGATAAAAAATAACCTATGTATTAATCCAAGGTATAATCTATCTCCATTCTAAACAGCCAAATCCCTCTAGTAGTTTTTGTGTGAAAGAACAACAGACATCCATACATATTACATACAAATTTTCGCGTTAATAATATTAGCAGGATAGCATTGTACATATGCTTTTGTTAATTTAGCTTGCAGAAAAGCACCATCCAAAGGCTTTTTAAGTTAATCATAATTCAATTACTTCAACTTAGTTCTCAGTAGAAATAATAAATCTTCTCATGTTTTGCTCTACAGGCAAGTTTGGGGGTATCATATTCCTCCCATAGTACAGCTTGCTGGTCGGGTCGTGATGCCTACTTATATGTTGCTTCAAGAAATGTGTCGTTACAAATTTCCGTGAACAAATCTCGCACATTAATGTAGGGCCCACATGCTTGAACTTTATATGCTCAGCTCTTGCGGAGGCGTTCACGAATCGTTCATTGCATATTCTGCAATGGTAGGGTTTTTCGCCAGTGTGACGTCTTGTATGGTATAACAATGCCTCTTTAGAAACAAACCTACCACCACAAATGTCACATTTAAAATTCTTTTCCCCCGTATGTTTAACCATATGGACCTTCAAATAACTCGGTGCAGTAAATTGTTTACCGCATACTTTACATACATGTGGCTTGGCATTGCCATGAGCAAATCTTTCATGAACTCTTAAACCACCCGGTGTGCTGTAGGCCTTATCACACTTTTCACACGTAAACGACTTTTCCATAGAACTCCTAATTGGGTGAGGATCTATTAAATCTTCTAAACATAGCTTAACATGTCTTTCATAAAATTCCCTGGTTGTATATAATTTTCCACATTTTGGACAAATATTTTTAACTCTATGTTTTTCTTCGTGTACTTGTAGTTTGTCTAAACCTCGACAGGATTTGCCACATTCCTTGCATACATAGAAACAATGCATCATTTTCTGATGGTCCCGCAGCTCTTCCTCCGTGCTTCTGTACTGCGGGCAATCGGGACATTTGTATTTGTGGTTATGACTACCGTGATTAATTAAGTCAGAATCGTTATCAAACCTTTCCAAGCATATTGTACAAGTAAAAATATCGTGTTTAGTTAAATTATGAGCTTTGAGGTCAGATACAGTATCAAAATACTCCACACATGCATGGCAATCATAGGGATGTTTTATGGTACTCAAATTTTGTTTTCCTCTTTTCTTTTTTACAACAAGAGCTTTAGATTCTACATTCTCAATTAATAAATATAAAGTCTTGTTTTTATCTCTTGTATCAATATCAGTATTGAGAGTTTCTGTTAGATTTTCAAACACTTGGTTTAGGAGATATAGGGATTGTTGACATTTGTCCATGAAACGTGCTGAAGACAGTGCATGGTCGACACAGTCAGGACATACAGCTTCAATTCCAGTGATTTCATCACAGATCTGTAAAAAGAAGAACTTTTGCAGTCTCAGATAACACACATGTCTATAAGGGTTATCTATTATTATTATTTTTGCTAATTAGTAGATAATTCACACTTGAGCAGCATGGTGAACAACAACCAAACCCTTTTCATTCTGAGAGGAGACTTGTGCTCAGTAGTGAGCCGGTGATGGGTTGATGATGTTAATTTAATAGAATAATCAGATTTTGTTGATTCACCTATAGCATTTGTGCTTCGAATTCTTTATGTTATTGTTGTTTAATCTATTTTAAATTTACTAAACAGTAGTGACTGACTGACAATCTGAAACATCAGACAACCTAAACTGGTGGATCTTTTGAACATAGATTCTCTCTTTAACATAGATCCACATTTCACACTAAGAGAGGATTTTGGTTTATTCCAACAGGATCCTAAATCCTAAATCAGTATGGTGCAAGTCTGATACAAGATCAGCTGGTAACTTATTAAAGTACACAGGTAATTGAAATGCAAAAAACACTTTTACCATCAAGCCATGGGACTTGGCCCATAATATTATCGGTGTAATATTAATTGGTACTTACATTTTCACCCAGAAGTTTAGTTAGAACTTCCGCTAAAGATTGAGAAGTGGCCTCTTCGGGATATACGGAGACCGCATCGTCAAAACGGACGTAATGGTCTTGAATAACTTTGAGACATAACCTGCAATGGCTGTAGCTATTTTCACTGATAATATTAGAAACAATAACACTCAAATTAGGCTCGTCCAACATTTCAAGTTAACGATAATAGTAAATTAATATCGCGAACTTTTATCACCGACGTTCAATCAAATAATACGCGCGCTTTCACAACTTTTCGTTCAAGAATTTCAATGAAATCTTTTGCTCAGAATGACGCCATTTTGTAACAAATTCGGAATTTTAAAATGATAACCATAGAGGCAGATTCCATAATCCAATTTTACAATTTTACCGATGATTTTACCACATTAGCAAAATCTTCAGCCTAATCTTATCAGGTATATTCATATTATTTGTCCTATTAAAGAAAGATTTCTGATTTTATTGGTTACCATAGACAACTTTATTTTCAAGATTTTCTTGTTCCTTCCATTCCTTCTTGTCCGTTGTTTTTTTTCAGGATAAAAAGATATTATAAAAAACGTAAAAAAGGAAAAAACTATATCCAGTGCATATGTTTCTCCGAATTACTATAATTTTTGCCAACTGCGGAGCCTTCTGGGACTGGTATCCAGGGCTGTAAATTAATTTAAAAAAAAAGCCAACTGTGTACTAGGCATGCCAAAATATCGATATATATCGATAAAAATCGATATGGATATTAAAAATATTGATAATTATCAGTACAATTTCTAACAGAATGTTCACGCTCTAAAAATTGGTATTTTCAACCTTACTTATCATTATCATCTTACGTTACGAGGTAAGTAATTAAAATACATAATTAAGGTAAGAAAAAATATGATAAAAATAAAAGTAAAAACGTAAGTCTACCTAAATAATTTGTTTGTCGGTCTGAAACATGTCTGAAAAAAATCGATTTTTATACACCGCACCGAAAAATTTTATTTAGGTACCGCTAAAAATATCGATGTACTAAACAAATAATATTGATTATCGATATTTTTCGAAAAGCCTTTAGCCTAGCTAGTCTTCTACAACTGTACAACTACAATATTGCTTTATTGCAATTTTTTTTTGTTTCATGTTTGCAAAATTAATGTAAATGAAGTTTAAACGAAAAAACATATTACAAAGTCTTATAAATGGGGAAAAGAGTTTTTGTACTTTGTGCTTTTCTAGCATTGAGGACTTGGAAAGTTATTTGATTGTTACCGACATAGTTATTCTAAAAAGTGAATATGAGAAAAGTATTGTGGATATTTTAAACTTTGTACTTGCTCCAGGCGTAAGTATAATAATCTTTTTAGCATTTTAAGCCCATTGCTGTCCCACTTCTAGGCGATGTCCTCTCTCATCTCATCAAAGAAAGAGTAAAGTAAGAGCCTCGATAGCTCAACGGTTGAAGAGCGGACTGAATTCCGAAAAGTCGGTGGTTCAAACCCCACCCGTTGCATTATTGTCGTACCCATTCCTTTCACAAGCTTTACGCTTAATTAGAGGGGAAAGGGGTGTAGTATTAGATATGATTAGCATGGCTAATATTCTTTAAAAAAAAATTGTACTATAAGGCAACCTTATCGCTAAAATAGCGATCTCTTCCAGGCAACCTTAGGGTAGAGGATATAATAAAAATAGAATTAAGATAGATATTCTCCTTTAACGCAAATCACTTGCCATTAGCCACCACATTCATCATCATCAACCCTTTGCCGGCTCACTATTGAGCACAGGTCTTTTCTCAGAATGAAAAGAGTAAGGGTTGGCTATAGTTCACCACGCTGGTCAAGTGTGGGTTAGCTGACTTCACGCACATTGAGAACATTATGGAGAACTCTTAGGCATGCAGGGGTCCTCACAATGTTTTACTTCACTGTTAAAGCATTTTAATTGCTTAAAATGCACATAACATAACAAAATTAGAGGTGCATGCCCTGGATGGGACCCCTGGTCAGGGGATCGACATATTAATCACAGGGGTATCACCACTCTGGCCTTCACATTAACTTGAATATATTATTTACTAAGTATAATAACCAATTTGCTTACTTTTCAGATTGCTACAGATTTCCTAACTAGCTACATATGCATGCCATGTTTTAAATCAGCATTATCAAGCTATTTATTCATAAAAACGGCCAAAGAAAATAGTGAATACCTCAGTAAAACCATAAAAAATGTAACAAATATCCTGAAAAGCAATTTAGAGGAGAATTTAGAATTTTGTAAGACAGTATATTTGTTAAGTGAAGACTCCAAGTTTTCAAGTTGTTATGATACTCAATGTGAAATTGATTCTATTGAAACTGCAAAGCTGAGGTTAGACACTATCTTATTGGAGGAAAATAATGAAGAAAATGTAATTTCTATTGATATAGAGTTTGAACAACAAGAAAATGAACAGCTACAATATAGAGAAGAAGAAAATGAACAAGACAAAGATGAACTACGACATAGAGAAGAAGTAAATGAACAAGACAAAGATGAACTCCTACAACATAGAGAAGAAGAAAATGAACAGCTACAACACATAAAAGACAAAGATGAACAGCTACAACATAGAGAAGAAGAAAATGAACAGCTACAATACAGAGAAGAAGAAAATGAACAGCTACAACACATAAAAGAGGAAGATGAATTGCTACAACATAGAGAAAAAGATAATGAACAGCTACAATACAGAGAAAAAGAAAATGAACAGCTACAATACAGAGAAAAAGAAAATGAACAGCCACAATGTAGAAATGAACAAAATGAACAGCTACAATATAGAGATGGACAAAATGAACAGCTACAATGTAGAGCAGAAAAAAAACAGCTACAACATAGAAAGGCAAATACTAAACATAGTGATTTAGAAAATATGTTTGAAAGAGGTGGGAAAAGGGTACAGTGTAAACTTTGTAAGGTTTTCACTAGCATAAATTATTTCAGAAGTCATTATTACAGACAGCATGCTCCAAAAACTATTAAATGTCCAAAGTGTCCTAAACTGTTTGGATCAACAAGTATACTAAATAAACATAGATATGAAAACCACACTGAAGCAATATGCACTGAATGTGGTAAAGCGTTTAACAACTATCGTTATCTAAGAAAGCATAAACAAAGTCACCAAATTAGTTTCCCTTGTGAGAAATGCAAGTATGTGTATAAAAGCAAAGAAACGTATGACCGACACCTAAAGTTTCAAATATGTGGCCAAAAACAGAAAAAGACTCAAGCCTTATTCACTTTCGCAGATACCATATTCACTTGTGATATTTGTAATAAAAACTATTGTCATAAGAATTCCCTAAAAAGACATATAGGGCTGATGCATGGAGATGGCAAGGCCTATGTGTGTGGGTGGTGTGACAAAAAATATAGTACTCAAAGTCACTTGAATGCACACACAGTAATACACACAGAACACAAAAAATTCTCTTGCACAACATGTAATAGTAAATTCAGTACAAAAAGGAGTCTTACTGTCCACACTAACCCTTATAAATGTGCTGATTGTGATGCTAGCTTTTTTTGTTCAACACAGAGATCTATGCATGTTCAGCATTACCACAGACAATTGCAGCAAAATTTGCAGTTTGAATGTGATTTATGTTTTGGTAAATTTAAATATAAAAGGGGCTTGGTGAAGCATAAAAAAACTGTGAAGTGTAGCTAGGAAGTTTCAAGCAAACATATCAATGTTATTAGAAAACCAACATCCCATTCTAAACAGCATGGTATTTGATACAACTCCTCCATTTTGATACAACTCTTTTATACTGTTTGTCCTTTTTTTACTTTTTGTTGTGTGGGTTGCTTTGTAGATGTGTCTCAACCACTTCTGTTATTTGGCCTGAGCTACGTCCGCAGTGTCTCTTTCCTCCGACCTTTCCATGAGTTTTTCCATATTGCTGGCATTCTTGTGATGTGATCAAAGAACCCAAGGGTCTTCTGTAAATAGATCCAATCTAAATAAACAATTCCTAATACTCAAGATTGTATGACTAATATTAATTAAATTTTGTCTGAGTTATCTAGAATAAAGTAATACTACTACAGAATATAATATTTTGTTTCTCTTATTAAAAACCAGATTCAACTATTGTATTAATGCGCCTGGTCTATACCAGCACAAAAGACATGAAGTCAGTCTATTGGTCTGTGAACCAATACTGCAGGATTTCAGATGATGTAAGGCCGCAATTACACCTGTAAGTTTAACTCATGTAAGCTTACATGGTTAATTTACGACAAAAGTATTGTAAGCACTCTTAAAATCTTATAAATGTCATAAACATAAAGAAAGTTGTAATTACGTAGCTACTTACATGAGTAAACTTACAGGTGTAATCGCAGCTTACAAACTAAGCATTCCCATAAGTCAATTTCATTATTACTGTGGTAGGTACCTCTTATATTTAATTGGGGTCCAAGGTGCTTGAATGGCAACCTCAAACCTCATAGCGTTGGCAGATCCACCAGGTCTCATGGAAGGGAAACCGCAGGTGGCGGCCACTACTTTGTAAATAATCTTTGTCATACTTTATTTAGGAGCTGCAGAAATATAAAAAATATTTTGTTGGAAAAATTTTTGCCGGGAATATCCAAAACATCTGAATTATCACCTTTTAAAATTTAAAGTTACCGCGCAATTTTTGATTTAATTATAAAAAAAAAATTTAAATTTATTTTACGGCCCTACCCTACTAGTAATAAAACTCAGACCATGGTTTCCCCTATTCATTCAAGTTTCGCCTATAAGAACTCTGTGGTATAAATTTATGGCGGTGCCACATGCTTGCGATAAACAACAAGCACTGGCCCTAGAATCCAAAGACTTGAAGCCATAAAAAAAACCTGAAATGTCAACCTTACAAAAATACAAAATGGCCGAAACTCGTTGGACTGCGACAGACGTCCCGTGAAATATGCCTTTTGTGGTACGGTAATAACTGTAAATAAACATTAAAGTGCAAGTGTTGTGTTTCCCTCAGTGTCCCGGGCTTGTGCATGTCGTGTGTACCTATGTGTTAACATTGTGATAAGGTAAAAATAGAGAAGTTTTTGTGCAGTGTTTTGTGTCTTGTTTTCACGGAGATCATCACTTTGCCGTCTGTTTTGGATTTATGTTTGCTTGGCCACGGTTAGTACGACTATAATCAGTTACAATTATTAAGTTACGATAAGTTTCAAAGTAATTAAGTAATTACTACTTGTTGTCGTGATGCGTGTAAATAATTTTCAAAAGTTTTGACAATAGTTTTTGTCTCGTAAGTTTTTGTGTTTTTGTTCAAGTGCGAGGGAGATAACTTTAGCTAGTCCGTGAAGTTGTGTCACTCCCTTGGTATGGAAAGTGTGTCGAGTATTATTGTTTTGGTGGCGACTGGTGACCTATTACGAAATATTAGAATCATAGAGCGGTTGGGAGGTCGAGGGTCAGTCCGAAGGCAATTAAGTAAAGACCGCCCCTCTAAGATTAAGCATGACACGACGCGTAGGACGTCGCAGCATCACAATAGTGACATCACATTAGTGTATTTTAGGAATATTTACACTTTATATTCACACCACTCCACAGTTCTGTAATAAGCAATTGTCCAGCAATTGCTTATTACAGAACTGTTATCTAAAGGTAAAGTATGTCATAACATTCCTATAACTTAGCTGGGTTGAAATGTTGACTGTAGTACTGAAATCACTTTTTGATTTTTGATTCTGAAGATTTTGATTTTACTGTCTCGCGAGGTGTGAAAGGTAGTGTATTGAACGCGGAGGTAATTCTGTCTTCGTCTTGGGCGCCCCTATATTCCGCGTTTCACTCAGAATACTAGTGGCAACACACTCACTATGCTTAGGAATTAGATACTCTAAAATCCCCCATCACGCTTGGGATTTATCCCTGAGCCCGTAACGTAAGACCCCATACTGAATCATCTACTATTATTACTGATTCTGAGTGCAACTAAAATTTAGAGTAAGTACTTGCATCCTTTTCTAAGCAATGTTATAAGAAAAGGACAGATAAACCTAATTTAATCTAGAGTTGTTAAACCTTGTGACTTTAGCTGCCAGTGCACAAAAATTTAGTCTTTAAATGTAAAATACATGTTCCATCCTTTTTTAGCAATATGAAAAAGAAAAAGACAACTGAATCAGCACCGCTATCAACTTTTATAGACTAATCTAAACTTCCACAGGCGACGTTCGGTCTGTAAATGTAAAGGCTGACAACCAAATATTGTAATTTATTGTTGGTTTTATCAAAGGAAGTAGATTAGGTCAGTGTGTGTCATAAAAGATGTGACTAGTCACTTGTACAAGCCGTAAATTATTATCAAATCATATCACTTATTTTGCAGAAACATATAAGGTGTTTTTTTTTTTTTTTTCTCTCGTCTGACTTTTTACGCTGATTAGCCAATGTCAAGTGTGTAGTTATTTACAAGTTAGGAAAACTATATGTATAAGTATGGACTTCGTCTGTGCTGGCGCCCGCCGACATACACGCGGCGCCCCTTAAGAGCGCTTCTCAGTCAATTCCTCGGTCAGTTCCACCACCAATAAACACCAGCGGGACACAAAAACCGGCCACTTCTAACAAAAAAACACTCCAAAAAGTCACAACACGCGCGCCAACAAACGCCACCACAGACAAAGTCCAAAAAGGTGTTGTTACAGAGTTTGGTAGCAGAAAATGTTTTTTTTTTTTTTAAAATAAATGCATGCAAATCTAGATTACTACTAAGTCTGTATGAGTAGGTTCTAAGTAATATAAAGAGGAAAGATTTGTTTGTTTGCAATCATCAAACTGAAACTACCGATCCAATTTTAATAATTCTTTCACCATTAGAGAGCTACTTTATCTAGAAATCACATAGGGTATATACTTATTATAGTTATGTATCATATTCCACCTGAAGGAAGCCTGCACTGATATATCAAATTATTAAATTTTATAACTGACTGCCGTGAAAAATCTCAATCTTTAGGTTTAGTTTTTATAATATAGCTGTGACAACCGACCAGAGGGACGGGATGAAGAGATAAGGTTTTTTTTTATTAACTATGGAAACCTAAAAAAAATAGAAAGGAAATAGAAAGGAATTATATATAAGCCCTAATTTGCACGAGCGTTAAAAAAGCGTTGCGCTGAATAGAATAGAATAGATTTGTATTCAAATAGACTTTTACAAGTGCTTTTGAATCGTCAAATAATTTACCACTGCTTCAGAATTCCGTTCCTACCGAGAAGAACCACCAAGAAACTCGCCGGTTGCTCTTTTCAATTCTTCAATTTACAATAATATTCCATACTATACAAGCAATTGCAGCCCCGCGCATTGCTGGAGCTAGTCAAATCCATGCATACAAAGCGCGTTAAAAAAGCATTGAAGTGTGCACTACTGATACTTGGGAATGCATTTGTTCTATTTTGAACGCTTTTTTAATGGACGTTAAAAAAGCTCTCCTGTGAATGAGGCCTAAATTATCCTTAAATAATACAAAAATCTATTTTGATTAATTTTATTTTACTTTACTATTGTGATCAAGCAAATTATTTTTACGTACACATCTCCATGTAACTACTTAATTATTTTACATACTCTAAATCCGATTTGCTGAACTCTTAATTCAGTACCTATATGTAAATAATTGAACATTTTCGTAACCCTATCACATACAAATCTTTTAGTGAAATCGTGTTTCTTAAATAAGATGCTGGTTATGATATGAAAAATTTATAATGACTATAAACTACCTTCTTTCGATTGTATGATTATAAACCTTATGTTTTTCATAATACAGTAAGGATTTGTTTAACATTATACTATATATAGCTCGATTACCACTCACTCACTCATTGACATAATTGTTCTCCTAGAAAGAGAAGGAAAATGATATAATGATGTAGGGGAGATGTGTTCAGGTGGGGGAGTCAACTGGGGAAAAATTATGACATTTCGGAAAAACAAGATGGCGGCCGTCGTCATTTTTGCAGCTCCTTTGTTTTTTAAGGGACTCCGTTCAAACTCGCAACTATTAAAGAATGTAGTAAACGGTTACCAGAAAATGTGGAAAAAATTGGAAAAACAAGATGGCGGCCGAGCCGTAGCGTTTCAAAATTTTTAATTTTTCGACCCCGAACCGCGGCGTCACAGATCCGAAACGGGGTAATCGAGGATAATTATTTTTTCTGGTTTCGCCCACGATTATCCTGTATTTTGACAGAACGGGAGTGGCTTTTAAAAATTCAAGATGGCGGCTGTCATGGCGGCCGTTTTGTTAGAGGTACAAAAAAACGCAATTTTAAAAGTTAAATATCTCAAAGTTGGCAACATCGGAGCGATTCGGCTTCTATGAAGCGGTTGTACGTATAGACTCGAGGTATAGATCGGTGGGAAAAAATTACCACATTTTTAGGGAAATTTCAAGATTTTCGGGAAATTGTAAAAAATCGAAATACGCACTTTTAGCAAAATCCGAGTATGAGTGATTACGTGTTTTGCTCGTACAAATGACATTTGGGTATTTTTGTCACCGGAGACTGGCAACACTGGAATTTATCAAAGTAAAAGTGATTTTCGACACGGTCTTTTTCACGGTATCCCCTTTCGCGTGGGTGCGAGCGAGAGGAAAGATTGAAACGTCATCGGGAGCGGTATATCCTGTAGTTAATGGGAAAAATATGAAACCGTGTAAAATCTTTCTGTGAAACAAGTTGGCGGCCATTTTGTATTTTTTTTAACTTTTCGAAATTTTGATCACGTTTTTGAGGCAGTTGGCAACATTTTGGAAAGTCAGTATGTATGAATCGATTGTGTATCTAGGCTGGCAGTATGGAGATATGCAACCGGTGTTGCCACTTTTGGGGAGATTTTCGAGATTTTCAACTAAGAAACTCCTGTAAAATTTTGTATGAAAATTTTTTTTTTCACTGATGGTGTCGTATAGAAAACAAAAACTTAGTAAGCCAAAATTATGGAGAGAGCTGATGATTGAGGGTTTCGGAGACGGGTGAAGGGTCCGCTCAAGGTATTGAAGATAGGTGGGGGGTGCTCGACCAAATGTCATTCATGACATCATCCAATTGCCAAAAAGCTGAAAAAAAATTCAAAATGGCGAAGAAAAGATGGCCGCCATACAAATTTCGCCGGTGTCCAGCTCGGAGGGTATAAAAGATGGAGGTGCGGTTTCTTGGCAAAAGAGGATCAGGATCCAATGGTCTACTCGATGAATAGAAAAAAAATTCAAAATGGCGGAATTTATTTTCCCATACATTTTGTATGGCGAATATTGAATGTCTCATTCTCCTAGAAAGAGACGGAAAACGATACAATAATGTAGGGGAGATGTGTTCGGGTGGGGGAGGCGAGTAGGGAAAAATTATGACATTTCAGAAAAACAAGATGGCGACCGACGTGATTTTTGCAACTCTTTTGTTTTCCAACCGATTTCGTTGAAACTCGCAATCTTTGAAGAATGTACTAAACGATTAATAGAAAAAGTGGAAAATTTTGGAAAAACAAAATGGCCGCCGTACAAATTTCGTCGGTGTCTATCTCGGAGGCTATAAAAGATGGA
This sequence comes from Maniola jurtina, assembly GCF_905333055.1. NCBI lineage: Eukaryota > Metazoa > Arthropoda > Insecta > Lepidoptera > Nymphalidae > Maniola > Maniola jurtina. Next base: position 1,568,685 of record NC_060053.1, read on the forward strand.
AGAGTGGTTTCTTGGCAAAAGATGATCAGAGTCCGAAGGTCTACTCGGTGGAACAAACGCTGCATGCTCGCGGACCACTTTAGTGGTCCGCGCACCCACGCACCCTACTAACTTATTATCCTAATTTACAAAAAATAATATGGATATCGTTTTCAGGGTTTCCAGGGTGCTGATTTTGATAATGACATTTATTTTCAAATCCAAGATGGCGGACTTACATTTTCTACAAAAAATAGAAATGCCTGTCATTTTATGGGGTTTTTCGGGGTGAATTATCTTAATAAATCAATTTGGTTTTATATAATAAAGTTAACCTTACCACGTCACGTGAGCTGCTTTAGCAGCTCGCGCACCGAGCAAAAACTAGTTATAATATGTTGCTATTATGTTTTGAGTTAAATAATATACTATGTTGTAGTTTAAGGGTTCCATATCTCCAGAGAACAAGATAAAGTTGAAAACTAAAACCCGACTGTGCTTGTCTTAATAAACGCTGAAATCACACTAATATAATAAAGGCGAAAGTTTGTATGTGTGTGTGTGTGTGTGTGTGTGTGTGTGTGTGTGTGTGTGTATGTTTGTTACTCCTTCACGCAAAAACTACTGGACGGATTTGGCTGAAATTTGGAATGGAGATAGATAATATCCTGGATTAGCACATAGGCTACTTTTTATCCCGAAAAATCAAAGAGTTCCCACGGGACTTCTAAAAACCTAAATTCACGCGGGCGAAGCTGCGGGCATCAGCTAGTACTATACTAAAATTGTTTTTCTGCCGCTTGGTATATTTTAATGTTGTAGTACATTTATATTTATGAACTCTGAATTTTCTTCTCTTTCATTTGTCACCCCACTCTATACAAAATTTTGGAGATCCCCCACTTTGTTTCATGTAATATCCATGTAATATGTCACCCGGACCTTTACGACGAATCGGTTGACACCTCATTCATCAAAATCCGCCCAGTAGTTTAGGTGCTATGGTGAAACACGCAGAATCTGGATACAAACATACACACATACATACATAATAGACTGCTAAAATCATAAGCCTTCCTTTTGGCTTTGCCGCAGTCGGGTAAAAAAAGAACTTATTATAAAGTCACTTTGCTGTCTGCCAAGTTCGGTCAAGGGAATCAAAACCTATAGAATACTGCCCATTGACTTATTATCATGAAAGGCAGGCTAGCAATGTCCTAAAGCACAAATAAAGAGAAAAACCGGCCAAGTGCGATTCAGACTCGCGCACCGGTACTCGGGTATTTTTCTGATATATTACAAGATAAATCAAAAACTATCACACTTCTCACTAATATTATAAAGGCGAAAGTTTGTGTGTATGTGTGTGTGTGTGTATGTTTGTTACTCCTTCACGCAAAAACTACACGACAGATTTGACTGAAAGGAGTGAAGATAGATAATACCCTGGATTAGCACATAGGCTACTTTTTATCCCGGAAAATCAAAGAGTTCCTACGGGATTTCGAAAACCTAAATCCACGCGGACGTAGTCGCGAGCATCATCTAGTTAAGCATAAAAATAAATAGAAATCGGTTTTAGAATGTACAAGTAAAGCCTCTTTATGTGATACCTAAATCTATGTGGACATAGATAGAGTGGATAGTTTTAGGTAGGTCCATATCATATTAAGAGGGGTCTCTCCGTCAGTCACTTCATACAAACGTAGTTCCAATTTCATTTGAATATTAAGCAACCAAAGTACATGAAATTTTGCAGACATATTCTAGAAACTAATATCTATGCCTGTGGTTTTCCAGATTTCCGTTAAAATATTTACGCGGTCTTAAAAATTCACATAAAAATTGAGCCCCTGTTATTTTAAAACTACATATTTTTAGAAAAAAATCTAAAACACCACAGACAGATATTAGTTTCTAGAATATGTCTGCAAAATTTCATGGACTTTGGTTGCTTAATATTCAAATGAAATTGGAACTACGATTGTATGAAACGAGTGACGGAGAGAGCCCTGTTAAAGTAATTATTATTACTGTGTTATCTAACTATATACTAATTGTGTTAGGGCGTAGTGTGTCTCTATCCTAAGAGAAACCAGCGCTTCCGTACGAATGCCCTTCACGCCTTGTTCACACTATGTACTACTATTATTATGTATGCGCGTGCGCGGACTATACAAAGTTTGGACTTAGCAAACTTGAATTTTCCCCTTTCTTCGCTAGGCAATATGCATCGATGCTAGTACACCTGTGTGAAAGCAATGACAGCCTAGTGAGACGTGTCTCCTATTCGGGAGGTCGGATGTTCGATTTTGGATGATTGGTTGTGATCTTTAACTGTTGTGTAAAGGAGTGGACTGAAAACCGAAAGGTCGACGGTTCAAACCCCGCCCGTTGCACTATTCTCGTACCTACTCCTAGCACAAGCCTGACGCTTAGTTGGAGAGGAAAGGGGAATATTAGTCATTTAACATGGCTAATATTCTTTAAAAAAAAAAATCTAAGCAAAGTCAAAGTTTTCTAACTGTTGTTACCTTTGCAATTAGGCTGTCACTGCTTTGGAACTAGGTCCTCACCCTTTTAGAATAAATATCTGATGTAGTTATTAACTAATCTCAGGTCCGTAATTCGCGCAGTCTCGTTTCATGAATGCGTTGCCGCGATGTATGAAATCTGACACCCGTTCAATGGCGTAGGGCGCTTTAGTGCTAATACTTGCCCGCCATTTTGTGTACCTATATAGGTTTTACCGAGTTCACACCGAGATACCATGGTATAGTTATGGCTAACTAAGTAAGCTTATCGGTGAAGGAAATAATTCGAGAAAACCTGCATGCCAGAGAGTTATCCATAATGTACTCACAGGTGTGAAAAGTCCGCAATCCGCACTTGGCAAGTGTGGTGGACTACGCTTGTCGCTGAAGGAAATTATTATGAACAAGCGTAATTTAAAAAATAACACCCCCGACAAGTGAAGGTTACACACAGTAGGTGACTAGAAAAGAGCTGATACTATTTCAGTAATTAACACATGGGTCCGAGATATGGACCCATGTGTTAACTATGTCACCTAATTACTGAAATCACGGAGTTGAATGCGATTCCAGAGTGAACTAGAGTGAGGAAACTCGGTTTAATCCTGAATCAACGATAATAATGATATTAGGCTATGGGCGGGGAAACCAAAGAAAAATAGTTGTTTCATAGCCTACCTAGCGTTACATGTAGGTAACATTTGACGCCGGGTAGTCACGTTGGAGCCTCGACGTTTTGTCCCAAGTTCCCTAAAGCGGAATTTACATTACGACGTTAGTGGCACGAAAATAATGTCACGATATTAATTTGACTATCAATTTGCGAAATTACACGTTTACACATGCAATTGATAGTGAAATTAATGTCGTGCCACTTAACGTCGTAATGTGAATTCCGCTTAGCTGTCATAAACTGTGGCGATAATCCAAAAACATTGTTTTGGCGTCATAGTAAACGTGAATGGGTTGGAGTTTGTAAACGTGTTTAAACGTTTAACGACGCAAACTACAAACGATGGCCAGTGCATTAAATTTAACTGCAGCCATCAGGATTGCTTTCCAATTCGATTTGCGTTCTGACTTCTGCGCTTTGGCGATGCGATCAAAAGATGCTTGTTTTCTCTGGCCTACCAAGATAAATCACTATTTGACTTTACTACCTAATCATAAATGTTTGAATGGCATTGGTTAACAGGGGACTCTTCGCCATCTGCTCCATACAAACGTAGTTTGATTATCTTATTTTGTTTGAGATATGCAGAGACGGGTCTGCCCGTGAAATTCAAAAATTTGGTTTTCCGCATTTTTTTTTTTTCTGTGATGTAACCACAAATTCACGGTTTTCGGATTTTTTCCTTTACTAGTGCTATTTAGACCTACCCACCTGATTTTCATGATTCTAGATCAACGGGAAGTACGTACCCTATAGGTTTTCTTTGACAGACGGAGGGTCAGACAGACAGACAACAAAGTGATGCTATAAGGGTTCCTTTTTTTCTTTTGAAGCCTAAAAATTGTAAGTGGCCAATGCGTTCACTATTTTACGTACTTGATATAGCGGTGACGGTATGTTGAAAAACGTTAATATGGATGTCCTTGGCTAGAATCCAATGTATATATGAAAATTATTATTAAATGTAACTATCGCTCCCAATATATTATTGTCATGGCTCATGACAGTGCCTGGCGAAGTCAGGGTCAACTTTTGTGACATCAAATTATTATTTACTAGCTGACGCCCGCGACTTCGTCCGCGTGGATTTATGTTTTCTGTAGGAACTCTTTCATTTTACGGGATAAAAAGTAGCCTATGTGTTAATCCATGGTATAATATACCAACATTCTGAATTTCAGCCAAATCGGTCCAGTAGTTTTAGCGTGAAAGAGTAACAAACATACACATATACACATGTATACATACACACAAACATTCGCATTTATAATACATTAGTGTGATTAGTGTGATTATTCATATGAGAACAAAACTACGCTTGTTTGAAGCGCTACGCATTTAGTACTCTTAATTTTTAGGGTTCCGTACCTCAAAAAGAAAAACGGAAGCCATTTCCCAGGACAAAAGTGGCCTATCCGTAATAACCCATCCCCGGGATGCAACGTGTGTCTGTACCACGTAAAAACATTTAAACGGATAATCCTTTAAAAATCCCGAGGGATCACCAGGATTTAGGAATGCAATTCCTTACAGCATCAGAATTGAGGAGTTGGGTCCACAAAGTATTTACTTGGTACAGATACCTTCAATATCAATCAATTTATAACCGATAGTTTCGAAATCTCATCAGTATTGATGGTGAGATCCCCTGCAGCATCAGGATTGAGGAGTTGGAATCCAATTTTTTTAAGAAACAATGTCACAAAGTTCCTCTATCGATTAAAAAAAAAATAGGCAAATCGGTTCAAAAATTTCGGAGATTTCGGTGTACATAAGTAGAAAAACACAACTCCCTATTTGAAAGTCGGTTAAAAAGTAGCCTATGTTACTCCCTGGCCAGTCGTCTACTTGTCTGTGAAAATCCCGTCAAAATCGGTTTAGCCGTTCCGAAGATTAATTAGCCTTTTCAAACAGACAGACAGACAAAAATTTTAAAAACGTGTGATTCAGTTATGGTATCGTTTAAATAACCATATGAGCTTAATATGAGGTAGTTATTTCGAAATTACAGACAGACACTCCAATTTTATTTATTAGTAAGTATAGAGTATAGATAGTTTTTGAGTTATTGTGCAAAATGTTGGAAAAAATACCCGAGTACGGAACCCTCAGTGCGCGAGTCCGACTCGCACTTAACCGGTTTTTAGATAATAAATACCTAGGTATATTATTTAGATTTATTAACTGTGCTAAACGTTTTAGGCATTACAATTTGCATTTTTATATCGAGATTATCTAAATTACTTAAGAAGTAAATGCAAAATGTAACATTTGGTGCTTTGCTGAAACCGATTTTTTGCAAGGAAATGTGAAATGGCAAAAAGATTTAATAAGGGCTTCGCCTAAAGCGTCTGTTTGCCTGTCTGTGGTAGTTTAGCGTTCCGGTACCATGCCGTGTAGAAACCAAAGGAGTATGGGTTTAATGTAAACTGCCATACCCCTTCCAGGTTAGCCCGCTTCCATCTTAGACTGCATCATCACTTACCACCGGGTGAGATTGCAGTCAAGGGCTAACTTGTATCTGAATTTAAAGAAAAGTAATCTATAACTAATCGTATAGGTACGATAGTTTTGGTCAGGCGTATCTAAAAAAAATTAATACATCTCTTTCGTAAGTCGTAACTTCAAGTTTACCAAACCGTTTCATCACGACATGTTGCGTGTTTATTTTTACTTTTGTTATCTTCATTCGCGGTTTGATTTACAAGTTTTCCGGTTCGTGATGATCGTAAAACTTAACTATTATTACGAGTAGAGCTAAGAAAAGTAAAGTCACCCAAGTGTGCATTATGCTTACATTAAAAATAGCCATCCACTAGAGACAGGTCGGGCCGCAACTATGTGGTGAGCATTATTTATATTGTATTATATACTAGCTGATGCCCGCGATTTCGTTCGCGTGGATATAGGTTGTTTAAAATCCTGAACCCATTGATTTCCCGGGATAAAAAGTAGCCTATACTTCTCCGGAATACAAGCTAACTCTGCCTTTCATCAGAATCGGTTAAACAGATGGGTCGAGAAACGCTAGCAGACATACAGACGGACAAACGTTCGCATTTATAATATTATGTACCAAGTATGAACACGTTCGCAATGAATCAACTGCAACTAATTGCAGACTCGGAGTAAACTGTGTGGAGTAAGTGTTAAAATAATGCGGAACTCGAGCAAATATGCAAGATCACGCTTTGCGGCGTAGTTTCTAATACGATTTCTTGAAAATAAGCAGTAATCTCCGGAAGTAATGATGAGGTTCTGAAAATTTTTCACTTTCACATAAAAAGTCTCCGGGAACTCTTACGAACGTGCGCCGGTACCTCTCTTGCACGTCGCCCAGAGGGCTTATCCTAAAGGATGCACTCCCCTGGCCTCATGCACTATGCATGTCATATTACATAATATTATAATATAAAATACTAGCCGATGCCCGCGACTTCGCCCGCGTGGATTTAGGTTTTTGAAATCCCGTGGGAACTCTTTGATTTTCCGGGATTAAAAGTAGCCTATGTGCTAATCCAGGATATTATCTATCTCAATTCTAAATTTCAGCCAAATCCGTCCAGTAGTTTTTGCGTGAAGGAGTAACAAACATACACACACACGCACATACAAACTTTCACCTTTATAATATTAGTGTGATGTGTACATACTTTACTTTTTTTTTAATTTGCAGACTAGCGCTTAGCTGCAATCATACTTGCTAGCAAGTGATGATGCAGGCTAAAATGGAGCCCGCTTATCCAGAAATTGCCTATTCACTATTGACTTGAAGGTACGCATATTAAAAGGAAGGGCGTTCCATATCCTAGCGGTTCGGTATTAACGAAGCTATGTTTTTAGAACAATAAAGCTTTACAAATCATATTGGCAGGCAGCAAGCTATAGTTAGGTCGTAAAGAGTTAACGCTACGTCCGTCCTGTTGCGCGTCTGTTAAAGTATACGAGCGAGATAGTGATAAAAAATATTTTAAATCTCTTAAACTATTGTATAGAATCAGACGTTAGTACTTGCTTCAACGGTGAAGGAAAACATCGTGAGGAAACCTGCATGCCTGAGAGTTCTCCATGTTCTCAAAGGTATGTGAAGTGCCAGTTAAACTTGTGTAAAGGCAAGTCCATAATAATTGACTGTGGCATTTTGTTATAAAAGATTATACTCATTCCCACAAATGACTTTTGAACCTTCCTGAGGCGGAGCGGATGATCACAACTTCCAGCGAAGCCCCTCTAGAGATTTTGCAAAACCATTAATTACAGGCATAACGCATTTAACTGAGAAGTTTCCTGTGGTAGTAGAGCGGCTTTTTATTCAGATACAAGTAAGTCCTTGACTGCAATCTCCCCTGGTGGTAAGTGATGATGCTGTCTTAGAAGCGGGCTGACCTGGAAGAGGTATGGCAGTTTTAAACCCATTGGTTTCTACACGGCATCGTACCGGAACGCTAAATCGCTTGACGGCACGGCTTTGCCGGTAGAGTGGTAACTAGCCACGGCCGAAGCCTCCCACCAGACCAAAGCAGGAGCCTTCTCAATTATGTGCAATGCCTATAATTCATTCCGAGACTTCGGTTAAATGAAACAGTACTGTATCGGGTCTCGATATTACGTTGTTCACATTAACTGCATTAAGTAGGTACTTATCTCCAGCAAATAAATATCTCATATCACCAAACGGTACATAACACCGCATATCAGTAGAATCCTTGACCCTTATCACCTTAATCGTAAGAGCTACAATCCAATGGAATATTTTGTTACCCTCGTGCCAAACCGGTCTCGAGCTCACTGATCTTACGCAAGTCGCATTTTATCATACGATCGATTTATTGGTGGACCCTGGGTGATAATATTATGTGGAACTAGATTTTTATACTGTCACATTCCTAGTTATTATTTAGAGAACCAAAGAAGTAATAGGTAATATTACTTCTTTGGTTTATATTTGGGTGTGTCTACAATTTTAGTGCTCTTCGGTAATACACCCATTTCACATTATATCAGTCCTGTAAGGACTTTGGAAATTAATTCTTGTGTCCCGAATGGGAATGGATTCAGTTTCAGTTTCATAAGTTAACTGTAGAACCCTGAAACTAAATTAAAAAAGCTATTTTGAGCAGGGATCTCAACAGAATGAGAAGGGTTTAGGTCCATACTCCATAGTCCACGCTGGCTATATGCGGATTGGCAGATTTCACACCCATTTAGAGCCTCGATAGCTCAACGGTTGAAGAGTGGACTGAATTCCGAAAGGTCGGCGGCGGTTCAAACCCCACCCGTTGCACTATAATTGTCGTACCCACTCCTGGCACCGTGAATTTGAGGTTACATTATTAAAAAATATATTTAAATGTGTTAAAATTAAATTAATTCAAAGTAAGATAACTATATCAAGTAAGGTATCATATAAAAGGGCTTTACCTGTACATTCTAGAACAGATTTTTATTATGAATAATAGTGTTTGATTTATCGTGCAAAATGTCGAAAAAATACCCGAGTACGGAACCCTCGATACGCGAGTCCGACTCGCACTTGGCCGGTTTTTAAGTATATCAGAAGCTGGTGCTAAGTAATTCGGGACAAAACAAAAGTACGAATGGCCATGAAAGGTGCCGTGTATAAACTAAAGGAGTACAGGTTTATTGAAAACTGCCCTTCCAGGTTAGCCCGCTTTCATTTTAGACTGCATCGTCACTCACCACCAGGTGAGATTGCAGTCAAGGCCTAACTTGTATCTGAAAAAAAAAAAAGGGCCCAAAGAATATTTACTTCAATTGACAATCCTAGGTCATCCATTTACGTAATTTCTGTGTCGGCTTCCCTATTATGGTGAATTTTACGACGGGTTACCTATTACAGGTATTTAACGGTTCGTAAGGTCAGAATAATTGACAATTCTATTAGCATCATTAGGTACAAAAGCGTGGATAAAGTGGATGCTACAATAGTTTGTTTTTAACCCCCGACCCAAAAAGAGGGGTGTTATAAGTTTGACGTGTGTATTTATCTGTCTGTGGCATCGAAGCTCCTAAACTAATGAACCGATTTAAATTTAGTTTTTTTTTGTTTGAAAGGTGGCTTGATCGAGAGTGTTCTTAGCTATAATCCAAGAAGATCGGTTCACCCGTTTGAAAGTTATCAGTTCTTTTCTAGTCACAAATTCGCAGTTTTCAGATTTATTCCTGTACTTGTGCTATAAGACCTACCTACCCACCAAATTTCATGATTCTAGGTCAACGGGAAGTACCCTATAGGTTTCTTGACAGACAGACAGACAACAAAGTGATCCTATAAGGGTTCCGTTTTTCCTTTTCAGGTACGGAACCCTAATAAACTATCCTCAACTAGATTTCAAAACTTGATTTCTCAAGTTTTTCATGCAAATCCGACCATCGATAAAACTAGGTATATTGCCTTAAAGATTTTATCGATACTACCTTTTAACAGGGCTCTCTCCGTCACTTACTCCATACAAACGTAGTCCCAATTTTATTTGAATACTAGCTGATACCCGCGACTTTGTTCGCGTGGATGTAGGTTTTTTAAAATTCCCGTGGGAACTCTTTGATTTTCCGGGATAAAAAGTAGCCTATGTGCTAATCCAGGGTATAATCTATCTCCATTCTAAATTTCAGCCCAATCCGTCCAGTAGTTTTTGCGTGAAGAAGTAACAAACATACACACACACACACACACACACACACACACACACATACAAACTTTCTCCTTTATAATATTAGTGTGATTAAGCAACCAAAGTCCATGAAATTTTGCAGACATATTCCAGAAACTAATATCTGTGCCTGTGGTATTTTAGATTTTTCTAAAAATATGTAGTTTTAAAGTTACAGGGGCTCAAAGATTTGTATGTGAATTTTTAAGACCGCGTAACTTTGAAACCGGATATTTTAACGGAAATCTGGAAAACCACAGGCATAGATATTAGTTCCCTGAAACGTTTCTACAAAATTCCATTGAGTATGATTGGTTAATTCAAAATTCAAAATATTCTTATTCAATTAGACTTTTACAAGTTCTTTTGAATCGTCAAAAGCATCTTCCAATGAGAGTACTTAGTATTCCAATGAGAGACGAACTACGTTTGTATGGAGCGAGTGAGGGAGAGACTCCTCTTAAAGATTTTATCGATACTACCTTTTAAGACGAATCGTGACGGATCCGCTAGTAGGTATCTGTTAGATATCCGCGCGGCCTTGTTTCCGCCTCTTGCCAAATCGCAGGCGCATTGATATGCGACACGAATTCGATGTTTCTTTTACACAATGCCGCGTGAAATGTGTTTAATGACGTGTGGTAATTGCAGCTGCTACTTCTTCGCCTTTCCGAATCTTATAGGAGAAATATTTTTGTTTGTTTATTTGTAATCTATAAACTCTGAAAAGGCTGAACTGATTTTAATCATTCTTTCGCTGTTGAAAAGATAGATACATAGATGAAATCTTTATTGCACACAAAACATGAAAAAGGAACACAACCCAAAAGGAAGAAACAGAAAAAACAATTGTGTGCAAAGGCGGCCTTAATGCTTAGATCAATCTCCACTAGGCAACCTTTGGTGAAAAGAGAAGCTAGTGTTGGAAAGCTACTTTATCCAGAAGTAACATAGTCTATAGATAGTTATGTTATCAAACACCCAAGCGAAGTTGGGTGGCTCAGCTAGTAAGTAGTATCATATAAAGCATAATAATAATAACTACAAAGCTCCCGTACAGATATAATCAGAAACTATAAGGTTTTTATATCAAAAACCAAGGTTATTGAGTTGAAACAGTTTCTGTTTTGAACTTTCGGCTTTGACTTCGGCTAAAATGGGCTGAAGTTTTGACTGAAGCCAAAGCAAGCGCTTAAATTGAACCAAATGTTACGAATGCGCGAGAGTGCAATGGACAATGAAGAGGACATAATTTCCAAGTGTTATTATTTATGACAAGTTCAACAAGTCATTAGATAGACAACAGTCAACATAGATCTTGATCTGAATTTCTTAGGGTCATTAAACGTTTGGCTTTGGCCGAAGGTTTTGGAGAGAGAATCGGCTTTGGCTTCGCCAGAAATCGACCTTCGGTCGGGCACTAGGCACACTGCGCATAATTAAATTAATTAAATTGAGTAAGTACGTAGATATGTGTTTAATTGCATGATGCATCGTTTTACAGTTTTTATTAATTGAGTAAGTGTTGGAACTTGGAAGGTGTATTTAATTAGCGCCAATGTAATCGAAACTTGACATTCTTCTTCGAAACCCTTGCGACTTTCCGTAAGATATATGGAAGTGCATGCTTCATAAGGTTTCACTGATGACGTACCTACCAGGTGCGAAGCAAATACCGTGTGCATTTATAATATACTACATAGTTTATGCCTGTGACTTTGTTCGCGTGGATTTAGGTTTCTTAAAATCCTGTGGGAACTTAACATTTTCCGGGATTAAAGTGAGTTATGTTCGACTTCAGGACGCAAGTTGTGCCTGGCGTCAAAATCATGAAAAGATTAGGGTCAGACAGACAAATAAATATACATTTTCGCATTTTAATTTTAATATTACTTAGTATGGACTAGCTGATGTCCGTGATTTTTTTCGCGTTTTTGAAAATCCAGTGCACGGCATTGCCTAGAAAATAGCTTCATTCCCCTCCAGTCCTGGTGATGTCAACTAAAAAGAAACACTCAAGGCTAAAACGATTTCACAATCACAAGAAATTAAACATCTGGTAACCTAAGTATGAAGGCAAAAAACTTAATAATTATTATTAATAATAATGGCCCTAACAAGGCTTACAGTCTGTCGGTTAAGTAGGTATAAAGAATTATAATCGTTAGTTAGTTGGAAAACATAGTTTCAACATTTCAGTTATTGAGTCAAGGACGGCGGGTGCGTTTGAAGGTCCATAATCCGACTGGTTGTTGCGACGTGTTTCTATTTACCACTTAGGTCTAGTTGCATGACAGACGATTCAGTGTGTTACGGTTAACTTTTAATCGTCAATAAACATCAAAGTGGGTTACACAAGTCAAGTTAGGATTGCTGTACCGTTGAGATGGCATAGTCGTATGCAAGTTTTTTTATTTTTATTTTATTCAGTATAGGCAAGCGCTTGACCACAATCACACCTGATGGAAAGTGATGATGTGGCCTAAGATGGGACGCGTTTACCTAGAAAATGCCTATTTACTCTTGTTTTAATGATACCCGGTTTGGATTGGTAGGAAACACAGATTTCCTGTGCCGCATCATGATGTAGACGGCTCCGCTGGGTTGTAATGGTTATTTTGGTCTGACAGTGAGTTCCAGGGAATATCCCCGGGAGCAACGTGTTGAGTCTTTTGTTACCACTTTGGGGGTGGAGGGTTGCGTAAAGCATTTTCCACGGAAAGAAAGAAGGTACATATCTTCGTGGTTGTTGGTTGGAAAGTTGACCCTGTCAGGGTATCTCAACTTGTGCCTTGAGAACCCATTTCGCTTTTATTTTCAAAGCTTAACGGTAACCGTGACGTAAGTTTAAGTGCTTGTGATACAACTGGACCCTAGTAACCAACCTGTATAATTAATTCTGCTAGATTGACTTTCTGATTTTTCTGTGGGTAAAAAAAAGGATAAAGGACTATTATCCGCGGAGGACAAAAATGGGTCATAAAGAAATGCATCGTATAACGTACATTTGTTATCCGAATTTAAGTTTTTGAATTTGAGTTTGAAGAGTGAATAGGCACCTTCTAGACAAGCACGGTCCACCTTAGCCTCTGAGGCTACCAAAGGTCCTACCATCTACGTTGGTGTGATAGCAATTAAGTGCGAGTCAGACTCGCGCACCGAGCATTCCATACTCGGGTAATTTTTCCGACATTTTGCACGATGATCAAAAACTATTATGCATAAAAATAAATCTGTTTTAGAATGTACAGGTACCAATGTACCCTTTCATATTATGGTAACCCACTTGGTATGCAAATCTTACTTTGAATATTAAAACATATTTAATTTTTTTAAATTATGCAACCACAAATTCACGGTTTTCGGATTTTTTCCTTTACTTGTGCTAGACCTACCTACCTGCCTTTCTTATTCTAGCATTCTCCCTTCCAACACTAATCTTGGGAATGAGAATCGTCCTCCTCGCTGTAAATGTCCAAAGAAAGAGCTTCCTTCGCATGATGGTGGACATATGTTCTCTCTCTTTGTAGACTAGTTCCAGTACCTTGGTGATCGGTGTAAAGCTGTCCCAGGTTATCATGAGCCTTTTCCACCACCACAATGTCCACATTGTCCACATTGCTCTAAGCAATAAGGCCGCCTTTGCATACAATTGTTTTTTCTGTTTCTTCCTTTTGTGTTGTGTTTATTTTCATGTTTTGTGTGCAATAATTAATAATTGAGCCTCAATAGCTCAACCGGTAAAAGGAGTGGACTGAAAACCGAAAGTCGACGGTTCAAACCCCGCCCATTGCACTGTTGTCGTACCTACTCCTAGCACAAGCCTGACGCTTAGTTGGAGAGGAAAGGGGAATTTTAGTCATTTAACATGGCTAATATTCTTAAAAAAAAAAAATTGATCTATCTATCTTTCCACATTTCTCTACGTAATGTCGGCACATATCATATAACGATGATATATAGGTTACAAACCTTAACTCAATTTACGTGTTCGAACGTAACACCGTCGCAAACACATTATACAACGTGTAACAACAAGTGAGCCGTGACAAACAGGTCACGACGTTTCATTTCATACTGGATATGTCTTATGCCTATTACTGGCGCAGTGTGACGCGCGAGGTCATAACTGTACTGGTAGTGTTATTATTTGTTTCATTAATAACAGTTCTTTGCGCTTCATTGAAACATATCGAGATCAGGACCGTACCAGATGATGGAGTCTAAGATGGTAGCGGGTTAACTTAGAGAGGGTGTAGCAGTTTTTTTACCCGACTACGGCAAAGCCAAAAGGAAGGGTTATGAGTTTAGCAGTCCTGGTATGTTTGTATCCAGATTCTGTGTGTTACACCGCAGCGTCGAAATTACAAGGAACTACCTACTACCGGGACGCTCAACGGCACGCTAAATTGGCACGTAACTAGCCACGGTCGAAGCCTTCCATCAGACCAGACCAGAGACAATTTAGAAATCATTTTAGTTATTTTATATAGATGTACACTGTTTCGTAGTCAGACATCAGGGCTCTGCCTAAAAATACTGCAGCATTATGCTGAGCCCTTTTAGCTCTCACACAAAATATTGTTCTTTGTATTTTCTAGTTTTAAGTTTAGTTGTTATTTCGTAATATAATCATCAATTGTATTTTTTTTTAGTTTTCTATACTTTATTGTGATTTTGTTGTGCTAAATAAACTTTTATTTATTATTTATTTTTATTTTATTAAATTATAAACTCCCAAATTGCCATTGCTGGGAATCGAACCTGGGAGGCCATTTATAAGAAAAGATAAACAAGTGTAAATTAAAAATTTATAACACCCCTGACAAGTGAAGGTTACAGTAATAACTAGAAAAGAGCTGTTAACTTTCAAACGGCTGAACCGATTTTCTTGAATTATAGCTAAGAACACTCTCGATCAAGCCACCTTTCAAACAAAAAAAACTAAATTAAAATCAGTTCATTAGTTTAGGAGCTACAATGCCACAGACAGATACACAGATACACACGTCAAACTTAAAACACCCCCCCTTTTTTGGTCGGGGGTTAAAAAGAGCGCTCACCACTGCGGCAGGGAGGACTGAGGAGGAGGAGGGACGTGTAGTTACCAAAAAATGTTCTACAATGAAACAAAACAACCAATTGAACAAATTAATGAACATCTTCCGCTGTACAAATTTCGGTCAAGCATCTGTCCAAATAAAGAGTAACACCTGTTTGTTGTAATTTGTAACCAGCTGGAAGTGGAACCAGTGGTAGGCCGTTAGAAGGTTATTAGGGTTCCGTACCTCGAAAGGAAAAAAGGAACCCTTATAGGATCACTTCGTTTTCTGTCTGTCTGTCTATCCGTCCGTCTGTCTGACCGTCTGTTCGTATGTCGTGTATGTCAAGAAAACCTATAGGGTACTTTCCGTTGACCTAGCATCATGAATTGTCTTATAGTACAAGTAAAGGAAAAAATCTGAAAACCGTGAATTTTTGTGGTTACATCACAAAAAATACTTAATTAAAATGTGTTCATTAACACATAATTACATAATTAGTATTTTCAATTTTCAAACTAAGATAACTATGCCAAGTGGGGTATGATATTATGGAAGGGCTTTATCTGTTTTCTAAAACAGATCTTTATTTATTTTTACGCATGATAGTTTTTGATTTATCGTGCAAAATGCCGACAAAAACACCCGAGTACGGAATCCTCGGAGCGCGGGCCTGACTCGCACTTGGCTGGTCTTTAATGGCTGTAATTAAAAACTGGCTACCATTGTCGCAGACGGCATGACGCCTCTTTATATCCGATTCGTGTAATAAATATACTCTCTCTCTTTCTCTCTCTTCTACCACAGTGTGAAAAGAGACACAGTAACCGACGCCTTTGATCTCCTGAAAAGGCCCCAGACTAAGGGCCCTGTATCCATCAGAGCGTAGATGTTAAGTCGGCTACCTTTAAAAAAAAAGAATGTACTCGTAAGCCATGTTTGTCATGATTAATATTCATTCCCCTTTCCCCTCCAACTAAGCGTAAAGCTGGCTAGGAGTGGATACAAAAATAGTGCAAAATAGTTCCCAGGTTGGAATAAACACATCTCCACCCATCTCCGCTCTGGTGGTGATCGGGCCTTAGGGTGCCTCTCCACTGAAGTAGATCGAAGCGCAAACGTGTTCAGCAGACTAATTAAGAGTACTATCTCTCAATAATCTGCTTTTGTGTAGTTTATAAATCTTCTTGCTCCTCTCATTTAAATGGACAAGCACCCTTACATTGTCCGTGGATTCATGCAGTTATTAATTCAGGTCTTTACTCTTTACTCCAGTAATCGAGCGCTTCCGGCGAAACTGCTTAAATCTTCACAACTAAAGATACCTATTTACTTTATGATGAGACATTATGATTCACATAATATAATAACATTAGTTATGAAACGAGTCTACAATTTACGTAATTTAAATATAATTTTGAGTTGCGCAAGACTATTTAGTATTTAGTATGCAATATATCTGTCACAGAAAAGTTTCCTGATTTAAAAACGTAACAAACTAAGGCTGAGATCTATAGAGCATGCTTTACCTTTTCTCAGACTTAAGTTTCGGTTAAAAACGAGACAGATTTATGCCAGCGATATAACACTATCTCGTTTTAACAGTACCTTAAGTTTGAGCAAAGTCAAAGTACGCTCTATAAGATTTCAGCCTTAGGCTGCATCATCACTTGACATTATAAAAAATCTAGGTACGAGTATATTATGAGTGCAGTTGGCAGTGGGAGACGTCAAACGTTTTGATTGGTCAATTCTTTTTCAACCATCGTTTTCAACATCGGAAATAGACCAATCAGAGGCGGCCTCATAATATAACAACCAGTGAAATTGTCAAAATATCATTGCCTTACAATATCACTGTAGTGTCCCCGTGACATTACAATGTCAATAAAACCGGACCGTTAAATTGTAAAGAAATCAAGTCGATTGACAATCTACCGTTTAATTATAATATCACTAGTGTAGTAAGATTGTAATATCACGGCCTTTACAATATACCTGCGACATATTTACGGTAGCACAAGTAGCAAGTAGACGGCCTGTCTAAAGTACTAACAGTTTACCTAGCTACTAGTCGTAAATGTAATCACATCACACTAATATTATAAAGGAGAAAGTTTGTATGTGTGTGTGTGTGTGTGTGTGTGTGTGTGTATGTTTGATACTCGTTCACGCAAAAACTACTGGACGGATTAGGCTGAAATTTAGAATGGACATAGATTATACCCTGGATTAGCACATAGGCTACTTTTTATCCCGGAAAATCAAAGAGTTCCCACGGGAATTTTAAAAAACCTACATCCACGCGAACGAAGTCGCGGGTATCAGCTAGTTTACTTTAACCGAGAAGTTCTTCTACAGTTTACTATCTTCAACAAACGTAATGAAGATCGTGATTATAATTAAAGCAATGCAGTCATCACTGGCTTGGAAGTCATGTCTATCCACACTACGACACTACACTCCTCATATGACTCATACGACATGCATTTCTGAATCTAGTGCCATATTTGCAGTTACATCACGTCACGGCAAAGATTAGGCCATTTCTAAGGGTCAGCACACACAATACTTTAAACATCGATGATCGACGATTTGACCACTTCAGTGTTCATTTCTTACGTGCTTGCATACAAACGTACCTTCTAGGTAAACGCGTCCCATCTTAGACCACATCATCACTTTCCATCAGGTGTGATTGTGGTCAGGCGCTTACCTATTATTCTATGCTTTGTTGTTCTAGCTCTATAACTAAGCCATGTACCGATCTGTCTCTCCATTATCTATGCCATGAAGCAATTAATATAGTAAAGCTGCATTCATTTTAAAAGTTATGGCCCTTGAAAAATCTCTATTTTACTGTAAAATTTGGGGCAACTTCGTATGTAAATAAACTATAAAAAACCAAAAAATTAACAACTTAATGCAACTCTTTTCTTCATAATAATTTTGATTGATTTAAATTTACGGATTTTAAAACGCACCGCACTGCGCGATTTCTTCACACTAATATTATAAAGGCGAAAGTTTGTGTGTATGTGATTGTGTGTGTGTGTGTGTATGTTTGTTACTCCTTCACGCAGAGACTCCTAGACGGATTTGGCTGAAATTTGGAATGGAGATAGATAATATCCTGGATTAACACATAGGCTTATTTTTATCCCGGAAAATGAAAGAGTTCCCACGGGATTTCGAAAAACCTAAATCCACGCGGGCGAAGTCGCGTGCATCGGCTGGTAATTAAGAAATTCTAATCTACGTGCATATTAGATAATGCACATGGCAACAGCAATATGTATAAACGAACATAATGGGTATGCAAGCCGTACATATTTCCTTCGTCCCCAATACGTACCACTGACCAATATGAACAATTTGTAGGGCATCGATTTATTGCTCCCTTTCACGTACTTTCTCACCAGCCCACTTAATATACTGTCGACATATTTGGAAGTCATGAATAAGTAAGTGCTAACTTTTATAATTTTTTTTATTTATTTATTCAATACAGGCAAGGCGCTTGACAACAATCACACCTGATGGAAAGTGACGATGTGGCCTAAGATGGGACGATGCCTAATCACTCTTGTTTTTAAGATACCTGGATTGTAATTGGTAGGTAACACAGATCGCGAAGGAGTATTCCAAACCTTAGCCATGCGTAGAGGAATGATGACGCAGAACGTTTCCCGCGACTTCGTCTGTTTAGTTTTCGGCTTTTTAAAAATCCCGTAGTAGATAACTCTGATTTTCCTTGATAAAACGTAGCCTATATTAGGCCTACATACAACCATCGCTGTACGTCAGAATCGTTTTAAAAACGCATTGGCATATAAATTGTGGGAACTGGTTACAAGTGTAAATAAAAAATTTATAACATCCCCGAAAAGTGAAGGTTACAGTAACTAGAAAAGAGCTGATAACTATTAAACGGCTGAATCGATTTTCTTAGATTATAGCTAAGAACACTCTCGATCAAGGCACCTTTCAAACAAAAAAAAACTAAATTAAAATCGGTTCATTCGTTTAGGAGCTACGATGCCATAGACACACACAGATACACACGTCAAACTTATAACACCCCTCTTTTTGGGTGGGGGGTTCAAAAGTAGCCTATGTTCTTCTACGGGATTCAAGCTATCTCTATACCTTTCGTCAAAATCGGTTAAATGGATGGGCCGTGAAAAGCTGACAGACAGACATGCCAGACACACTTTTGGACTTAATACTACTTGGTACGATAAGCAGTTGGTAGTTATGGATCAATGTTATAGTTTTGTCTACGTGTTACTTTTTATGAGTAGACTAGGTACCTATACATATTTATAGAAAACAATTCGAAGAACTGTTTGAAAGGTTTATCGTGGTCGTATGTTAATAAAGGTTATGGCTTTTGCAACTATGTTGTAATAGGTAAGTAGGTAGCTGCTTGACATAATATTATGAGAAACACCAACTAGGTACTAATCATAAGAAAGGGGTAGTGTGAATTTGAAGAAAAGAGAGGAAAAGTGTTTATTTGGTGCCACAGATAGTACAGATAAAATAGTTTTATTTATTGCTTACAAGTGTAAATTAAAAATTTATAACACCCCCGAAAAGTGAAGATTACAGTAACTAGAAAAGAGCTGATAACTTTCAAACGGCTGAACTGATTTTCTTGGATTATAGCTAAGAACACAAAGCCCTTTCATGTGATACCCCACTTGGTATAGTTATCTTATTTTGGAAATTAAAACACATTTTAATTTTTTTTTAAATGATGTAACCACAAATTCGCGGATTTCAGATTTATTCCTGTACTTGTGCTATAACACCTACCTACCTACCAAATTTCATGATTCTAGGTCAACGGGAAGTACCCTATAGGTTTCTTGATAGACAGACAGACAACAAAGTGATCCTATAAGGGTTCCGTTTTTCCTTTTGAGGTACGGAACCCTAAAAATCTCGTCTAACTCGTTTATGAACTGAAACTATCAAGAATCAATACACGAACCTGGTGGTATTATAAAATGCCTTACGTCATACATCATCCCGCGGGATTCTGGTTACATGAGATTCCTTTAACGTTGATCATCACGGAATGTGGAGGCTACGGTGGTTTGGTCATTGCAAAAAAACTGGACGCGCGAGATACTTCGCGTGCCTTACCCATGTTTAAAATTTAATTGTAGCCTTATATGCATGATATTAATGAATCTGATTTGTGTTAAACGGTAATTGGTTTAAGGATTGAGCCAATTCTTTTAAGAGCTTAAGAGGAAAAAGGTGTCCATTCTGTTTTGAGAATGTCTTTGTGCTTTTTTGGTAAATTGGTAAAGTTTTTCATAGGCGTCGAAGTAAATTCTGGAGGCTAACAAGTGTAAATTAAAAATTTATAACACCCCCGACAAGTGAAGGTTACAGTAACTAGAAAAGAGCTGATAACTTTCAAACGGCGGAACCGATTTTCTTGGATTATACGAGTACCTAAGAAGACTCTCGATCAAGCCAACAAAAGAGACTAAATTAAAATCGGTTCATTCGTTTAGGAGCTACGATGCCACATACAGATACACACGTCAAACTTATAACATCCCTCTTTCGGGTCGGGGGTTAAAAAATCAACATTCATTTTGAAGTGTTGTTTCGCTTTTGATGCTCTACTTTTTTTTAGTAGAGCACCGAAATTTTTAAATTTAAATTTTTTATTCGTAAACGACAGATTGAGATGGCCATCGGGATATGAGGCGGGGGGACGCCCCGCACACCCGCGCTCGCCGGCAACGGGTTAGCACGGGGGCTGTGCAGGTGTGCGGGCGTTCCCTCCTCGATTGCCATTTCGACCTGGGTCTGGACTGTGATGTACTCTGATCCTATATTAGGATTTTAAAAGCAAAGTTTAGAGAAAGAGATAGTCAATGGGTCTCCTCTTCAATTCAAAATATTTTTATTCAATTAAACTTTTATTTTTACAATTTATTTCTACCACTGGTTCAGAATGCCGTTCCTACTGAGAAGAAACAGCAAGAAACTCGATTTGAAACCTCTCAGAATGAGAAAGTTTAAGACCATAGTCCACTACGCTGGCTAAATGCGAATTGGCAGACTTCGCGAACCTAAGGAGAACTCTCAGGCATGCAGGTTTCCTCATAGTATTCCTTCAGCATTATACCTACCTATGTGATATTAATATTTAAAATCAGCTAATGCCCGCGACTTCGTTCGCATGGATATAGGTTTTTTAAAACCAGTGAAAGAGTAACAAACATACAACAAGAGTAACATACACATAAACTTTCACTTATTTAAATTAAGTACTTAATATTATGTACTAAATAATATTTTGATTTCTGTCGTTACTCTCAAGGAATTGCTTGCAATTTGCAAAGTTATGTTCACGTAGGTAAATCACTCAAGTGAATTTCAATTTGCATTAACTGCACGTTTAAAGGCTAAACTAAAACTGTTGAAATATTACCACAGCACCCATTAAAATGATTTACAACGTAACTATATTATATATCAAAAGAGCTGTATTTTGCTCTTTATGTCAATAGATTAGGGCGCAACCGTGCTGGCAAATATATTTACGCTGCCATGTACTTAGAATATTTTTAACCCCCGACCCAAAAAGAGGGGTGTTATAAGTTTGACGTGTGTATCTGTGTATCTGTCTGTGGCATCGTAGCGCCTAAACGAATGAACCGATTTTAATTTACTTTTTTTGTTTGAAAGGTGGCTTGATCGAGAGTGTTCTTAGCAATAATCCAAAAAAATTGGTTCAGCCGTTTAAAAGTTATCAGCTATTTTCTAGTTTTCTTGTAGAAAAGAAGGTTAGATAACCCTTAGGTTCGTAATATTCAAGTATCAATTAACAAATGTCAAGCTGTCAAGATGGACGTTGCCTAGATATACCTACATAATTATTTATTTGAAAATGATTTGTCGGGGGTGTTGAAATTTTTTAATTTACACTTGTGTATTATAACTAGACACGTTGATTTCGATGACATCAGCCCGAGTACATGAAACTGGTGCTTTATTCAGTCAAATGATTATAGAGTGTGGTAGATGCATTACCAGTGGAGAGTTCGCTGACGCTTGCCAAGAGTTCATAGTCATACTCATTAGTTTATCGCCCGTATTCACAAACTATGAGGTCTCATCATACTACCGCAAACGAGCTGCCGTGGTGGTCTGGCGGAGGGTTGAGATGATTTTTGAGTTGTTTGGAAATACTTAAGGCCTTAAATAATTACTTGCCTAATTAACCCCCGACCCGAAAAGAGGGGTTTTATAAGTTTGACGTGTGTATCTGTGTATCTGTGTATCTGTCTGTGGCACTGTAGCGCCTAAACTAATGAACCGATTTTAATTTAGTTTTTTTTGTTTGAAAGGTGGCTTGATCGAGAGTGTTTTTAGCTATAATCCAAGAAAATCGGTTCAGCCGTTTGAAAGTTATCAGTTCTTTTTTAGTTACTGTAACCTTCACTTGTCGGGGGTGTTATAAATTTTTAATTTACACTTGTTAATTAAGTACTTGAATGTCTAAATATACTAACAAGCGACAACGTTATCGTACTCAACCCATTTTGCTCTGAATACAATAAAAAAAAACAATGATCACAAAAGAAACGGAAATAATAGCACGCTATCATCGCGATAACCCGATAAACCTGTAACAACAGAGACGTCCGCCCGCCGTGACTCACCGCATGGGAATGACGACGGGTTGAGCGATTGACAGGGTTTTTTACCTTTTTTAGGGTCCCGTAGGCAAAAGCGACAAATCTGTCATCAAAGCACCTTTGATTGGTTCAACTAATAATTATGTTGGTGTCCGTCTGTATGCCATTTTAGCGACAACTAGCTTAAACCGCGAATTCGTCCGCGTGTATTTAGATTTCCAAAAATCCTGAGGGAACCCTTACTTTTTCGAGATAAGAAGTAGCCTATGTCACTATCCGGATCTTTAAATATATCCATGTAACAAGTGTAAATTAAAAATTTATAACACCCCCGACGATCCAAAGTATTTGAGCTTTCCAAAACATCATTAAATAATTATGTATTTAGGCAACGTCCATCTTGACAGCTTGACATTTGTCTATTGACATAATATTATGAACCTAACGATTATCCAACCTTCTTTTCTACAAGAAAACTAGAAAAGAGCTGATAACTCTTAAACGGCTGAACCAATTTTTTTAGATTATAGCTAAGAACAC
Source organism: Maniola jurtina (assembly GCF_905333055.1). NCBI lineage: Eukaryota > Metazoa > Arthropoda > Insecta > Lepidoptera > Nymphalidae > Maniola > Maniola jurtina. Next base: position 1,591,800 of record NC_060053.1, read on the forward strand.
TCTCGATCAAGCCCCCTTTCAAACAAAAAAAAACTAAATTAAAATCGGTTCATTCGTTTAGGCGCTACGATGCCACAGACAGATACACAGATACACAGATACACACGTCAAACTTATAACACCCCTCTTTTTGGGTCGGGGGTTAAAAAATCAGATCAATCGATTGGTCCGTCCGTTGTGGCGTGATTGAAGGACAAACCAATAACCAAACACAGTTTCACATTTATAATATGGCCACTTACAAGCTTTTCCCCCCTACTTCGTCTGCCTGAGATTTTTATTCCTGAATAATTTACTAAATCACACCAAGATGACGTTGTTCGCCATTAACTTGCAATTTTTGTATACTGGTTTGAGATTTCTTGTACGGTGGTGCGGAACCCTTCGTATGTGAATTCCGACTCACACTTGACTGGGTTTTTTTTAATACCACCGCAGCCGCAAGGCCGTTATGCCAACTCATTTTTTGACGCAACGTGTAAATAATATTAATGTAAACTGGGCAATGCAATCGTAGTAACCTTACGGGTTATGAAAACATTTTGTTTGTTTACTTATTAGTTATTACCGATACTGCCAATGTTACTGCGTTTCTAGTTGGTTGGATAATTGATTTAATGATTGTTCACAGGGTCGTTTGGTAGGGTTGCCAATTTTATGGTTTTCTTTAGACATGTCCTGGTTGTTAGGGTCATCTCGTTATCCATTATTATCAAGATAATGATGGTGGATATAATGGTGATGATTAATTACGTAAACTTAAAGCTACGAGGGTTCCAAACGCGCCCGGGTCTGCGAAGAATTCAACGTCCCGTTTCTCGAATTTTACACATGGTGACCCTATCGCAAGACATTACGTAGTTAGCTTCCAGCTCTGAACGGATGCCTATTGCCTATACTTGATCTGTGGCATGCTGTAGAATGTTGCAACTGGGACCTGCACTAGTCTCATTGGGCCAGCGCAATATTAGACCATAGACATGTTACGTTCATATTCCATGACATACCTATACTTAATCGTATGAAAACACAAGTGTAAATTAAAAACTTTCAACACCCCCGACCAGTGAAGGTTACAGTAACTAGAAAAGAGCTGATAACTTTCAAATGGCTGAACCGATTTTCTTGGATTATAGCTAAGAACACTCTCGATCAAGCCACCTTTCAAACAAAAAAAAAACTAAACTGAAATCGGTTTATTAGTTTAGGAGCTACGATGCCACAGACATATACACAGATACACAGACACACAGATACACACGTCAAACTTACAACACCCCTCTTTTTGGGTCGGGGTTAAAAACAAAACACAAATGTCCAAGAGATAATGCTCTGCAAATTGGATCCAAATATCATTGTAGACCATATTATTAGTCATTATTTTACTTATATTTGTGGCCACCCACGGCTTCACTTTCGGGAGAATTTTGAAAAATCCAGTCCTATCCTTGTCTTCAGTATAAAGAGAAACTCTGTGTATCAGCCTTCTAGTCTGTTTTTTTAATATCTAAAAAAAATAGCAAGCAAACGAGCAGGCGGGTCACCTGATGTTAAGTGATTACCGCCGCCTATAAACATTTGCAGCGGAACCAGAGGTACCGCCCGATACGTAGCCTTTCAGGAATTTGTTGAATAACCCCATGTGAATCTAGTATTATTATAAAGTATCATTGGACTTCGTCTGTGGTGGCGTTTGCTGGCGCGCGTGTTGTGACTTTTTGGAGTGTTTTTTTTTTTTATGTTAGAAGTGGCCGGTTTTTGTGTTCTGCTGGTGTTTATTGGTGGTGGAACTGACTGGGAAGCGCTCTAAAGGGGCGCCGCGTTTATGTCGGCCGGCGCCGGAACGGACGAAGTCCATACTTATACATATAGTTTCCCTAACTTGTAAATATCTACAAACTTGACATTGGCTAATCAGTGTAAAGCCAGACGAGAGAAAAAAAAATATACTTAGTATAAAAGTTAACGCGTAACTACGAGTAATGTTAAATGCACGTGAATTCTATTTTTGATACTATTTTACCGGGACGGCCGTAAAATGTTAGGGAAGATTTTGTAATTCTTGTATATTTAGACTTTACACAGCGCAGTTAATGTGACTAATTATGTTGCACTCAATCTCTAAACTAAACTGACAAGTTTTCTCTTTCATAATGCTCCCTACAGAAAAAGACAGCATTGGCTTTAGACAGAAAAATTTTATTCGTTCAAAAATATTATGGGTTACTTATAACTTAAAAGTAAACTAAGTCAAACTAATATTATAAAGGCGAAAGTTTGTGTTTATGTATGTGTGTATGTTTGTTACTCTTTCATGCGAAAACTACTGGATGGATTTGGCTAGAATAGATATAGATTATACCATGGATTAACTCACATAGGCTACTTTTTATCCTGGGAATTTAAAGAGTTCCTATGAGATTTTTAAAAAACCTATATCCACGCGGACGAAGTCTAGTAAAAAATATATTTACCTACTTATTTACTTAATATTAAGTTGGCTGTCAATAGATGTATGTGTGGTATATGTGCATGTGTGTGTGTGTATGTTATATGCAAGTATCTTAAATAGGTAAAGCTATTTTAGAAGTTAGAGCAAAGCAAGTGAATATTCGATCTTGACAGGTCAAAGTAATATTGCGTGATATTAAAGCAGCAACTAGGGGTGGCTAAGTTTAGCCCAGCCTAGATAACACACTTAGCTTCCACCCTTTGTAAAGGAAAACCTATTTTGCTCCACTACTTTCGTAAATGCCAGTTTATTATTAGTCGGTAGCTTACAGAAGAAATATTGAAGTAGGGGTGTTTTGTAAATTCTATTTCTAATTTCTAGGGTCCCTTACCTCAAAAGGTAAAATGTCTGTCTGTTTGCATGTCTGTCTGTCTGTCTTGACAGACACGACAAAGAATTTGTATTGTAGTATTTAAAAAAGATGAATTGATATTTAAGTTCCTATCGGCTAATGACTCCGATATTTTTAACCGACTTCGAAAAAAGGAGGAGGTTCTCAATTCGTCGGTTTTTTTTTTTATATGTATGTTACCTGATTTCTCTAAAACGCCTAGGCCGATTTGAATTTTTTTTTGTTTGAAAGGGTATACTTTGCATGTGGTCCCATATAAATTTGGTGAAGATCTGATGAATATCTTCGGAGATGGAGAACAGAACTCCTCAATGGATAAGAGCAAATTGCTCGCGATCAGTGTAATAGCTTAGTAAACAGTAGGGTTTTAACTGGGCATAGCATATTATAGTACAGTGGGGCCATTAAAAATTGTGAAATAAAAAAAAATCAAAAGATTTTTTTACTTTTTAGTGTTTGTGGTTTTTGAAGTCGGTTTTATTTTTCTTTTGAAATTTTTTATTAAAAGTTTTCGGTGCGATATTGAAGATGCTTTCTAGAGCAATTCCATTAATAAAACGATAAAAATTATTATACTCGGTACGTTTAATGTGTCTCGACCTTTACAGGCGTCGACCTGGTTATTTATACTCGTCGAATAGTATCGCAGAGTAAAAACACATGAATATAAATATTCTCTTTGGTACGTGTTTTATTGGCGCAACTTCCTTCGCTCTGTACCTAAATTACATCAAGTAGAGCTGGTCTTATACATCTAGTACTAGCTGACGCCCGCGACTTCGTCCGCGTGGATTTAGGTTTTTCGAAATCCCGTGGGAACTCTTTGGTTTTCCGGGATAAAAAGTAGCCTATGTGCTAATCCAGGATATTATCTATCTATATTCCGAATTTCAGCCAAATCCGTCCAGTAGTTTTTGCGTGAACGAGTAACAAACATATACACACTTCCTGCGTCGTTCCCTCAATTTTGAGGATCGTGGCTCCCCTTAGATACAATCTTTGCTACCATGTTCCTCCATTGCTCTCTATTGCAGCATCGCAGATAGGTGTATCGACCGCTTCATTTATCAGGTCTGACCAATGTCTCGGGCTACGGAAGTAACAATAGAGTATATTCGGTGCTAAATCTTTATCACCAAGGCACGAAAATTTAAAATAATAAATGGATTATAATAAGTATCTAAGTAATAAAAGGTAAAGGCGACTGATTGTATGCCTGGGTGCCTAGTGGGAGATTTTTAACCTATTCGATCGCGTAAAAGTTAACTGCGTTTTGTATGGAATTGAAACAGCGCCATCTTCTTGTCACTAGATGGCGCTGTTTCAATTCCATACAAAACGCAGTTAACTTTTACGCGATCGAATAGGTTAAAAATCTCCCACTAGGCACACTGGTCTATCAACGCACAACTCAAACTACTGGACAGATTGATCTGAAAGCCATGCAGATAGCTATTATGATATTTGAAAATTGGCTTCCTTAGTTCCTAAGGGATCCATTTCCTCCACACTTTAACTCCTAAGGCTTAGGAGGTAGAATAGGGGTTCCAAATTTGTGTTGACGAAGTCGCACTGAAGTCAGAACAAAATAATTGCTATTGTTGCTAATCACAACTTTTATTCTAATAGAGCAAGATCCCACTGCCGTCTGACCTTCCTTATTTTCCGAGAAACAAAATGTGTGGGATAGAGTAGTGTCAGTGTGTAGTATTAGCGTACGCATATCTTTTTTTTTAAATTCTCTATAGGCAAGCGCTTGACCACAATCACACCTGATGGAAAGTGGTGAAGTAGTCTAAGATGGGACGCGTTTACCTAGAAGGTGACTATTCACTCTTGTTTTAAAGATCTTTTAGATACTCGTAGCTTGTGCTTTGGGCCTGGAGAGACTCCAGTAATTAACTTCTAAGCAATCTCATCTTAAGTGGGCATCCACTGTCGATAACTATTAGAATAGTTAATTTATATGATATTGAAGCCATTGATATTGATAGGTATAAATTTCAAAGTGCATTCCTCGCTCCGGGAGCAAAGGCAAATTAATTGACGTTAAGCTGATTAGACGTTTCGGATTTAGATCGTTATAATAATGGATTGCTTGCACGTAATACTATTTCTATAGGTATAAATTATTAGAAGGACAAGTAAACAACGTTTTACTGCAATATAATAGACTAGTTAATCCGCCCGGCTTGGTTCAGAAGGAAATTCAAAAAACCGTTTGAGGGTTCCGTTCATAATTATTATGAACATTATATTTTTAGGTGCATGAAATATTTCTTTTTAGCTGTCCGTCCGTCTGTCAGCGGGCTGTATCTCGTGAACCTTAACAGGTAGAGAGTTGATATTTTTACAGAATAAATATTTCTATTGCCGCTACAACAACATATGATAATTTTTTTAATTTTACGGTCACTATGAAAATGAAAAAAAAAAAACTCGTATTTCTTGTAAGTAACGATGCTATGGAGCTCTACGTTTGCGTATCCGACTCGAATTTGACCGGTTTTTTTCGTTTAGTTCCCTTTTCCAAACGTTCGTAAGGAAATTTCGCTTCAAAAAAAGATTCCGACGAATTGAGAACCTCCTCCTTTTTTCGAAGTCGGTTAAAAACTAAACGTGGCGCTAGCACGTGTGTGTGGATATCGCTTTAGTCTAGCGGCTGTCATCGTTTCCCTGTCCACCTCCAGCGTGAGTTATGGTGCGATCTATTTTGGCGACTGATTCGACGACGCACGAGATTCTGAGATAATAAGGCGCTTTTGGCACACTCGCACGAGGAATTTGGAGAATTCCATCTATTTCAACTGTCGAACTGTCCTGTCGGCACTTCAAAAGAGTTCCGAAAATATTTTATTTGGGACGTTTTTAGTAGGTTTCGTATCTACAAATCAATCTTTCAGCTTCATTTTGTTTTCGTTTCGTCATTTAACATTGTATGGAAATCATCGCATGTTGACTTAACACACAACATTTAACTTATAATTCCGCCTTCAATTTTATTATTAATATACACAGTATTATTATTAAGTCGATTTTGGCTACCCGGGCATTGGCCGCACAAGGAAAATATTCGTGGACAAAACTTCAGGTTTTGGTTTAGCCAGCCAGCGCCGACTGAAATTGTAAAAAAAATACGGGAGCTTTATTTACCCCTTATTTTTTTTCGAAGTTACGGGTTACATACATTTGTATTATCATACCTTGAAATACGGGGTAACCCGTAAAAAACCACCCGTTGTGCCAGATCCTTTTTTCCACGCACATGTAAACTGTGGAATCAACTCCCATCGGCGGTGTTCCCACTAGATTACAACATGGGGTTATTCAAGGGGCGGACCAACAAATTTCTGAAAGGCCGGCGGTACCTCTGGTGCTGCAAATGTTCATGAGCGGCGGTTATCACTAAACATCAGGTGACCCGTCTGCTCGTTTGCTCGCTATTTTTTTTTAAACGGGGTTTCTGGTAATCCTAAGTTCCTTGTACATAATGGAACTTTTGTCACAGAATAAATATAATTGCAATTGCATAAGTGACGATGTGCTTTATTTAGGTGGTCGCACAATAGGTCCGCATTGCGGTTTTCCTATCCCGGATATTACGACGCAGCTCCTGTCTAGACAGAGTGAGAAAAATATACAATAGCTTTGAGAGTGTGAGCCTTGCGGCCACTAAGCACTGTATGTTTTTAACCCCCGACCCAAAAAGAGGGGCGTTGTAAGTTTGACGTGTGTATCTGCGTATCTGTCTGTGGCATCGTAGCTCCTAAACAAATGAACCGATTTTAATTTAGTTTTTTTTTGTTTGAAAGGTGGCTTGATCGAGAGTGTTCTTAGCTATAATTCAAGAAAATCGGTTCAACCGTTTAAAAGTTATCAGCTCTTTTCTAGTTACTGTAACCTTCACTTGTCGGGGTTGTTATAAATTTTTAATTTACACATGTGTTGTATGCGACATCCTATGCTATAAAAGTTTATTACGTTTTTCCGTTTATTCCTGTTCTTCAAAGCAGGAGTGAATAGGCGTTTTCAACCTAGGCCTCATCACTGCTTTTTTAGGCGGCTTCTTACGCGCTCCTCCATACAAACTATTATTATTACTCTATTATTTGTTGTAATAGACTTAAAATTAAGCCAGATATCCATTTATCTGTCCATTATCTATGCCTTGTCTCACTTTAGCTTATAATTATATCAAATGTCTTTAGTTTGTATTATAAAATGTTTTGGGAAAAATAGACGTAATTGCAAACGTTGATTTGAATTTTCCCTTTGCCTTTTTTGACTAAAAAATCTTGTATCTAAAGCAAAATTCATTCACTCGGCCTCTCCGGGTGTAAGGTGCGCTTAGACTTTTGAGGGAAAGGGTGACACGCACGGATAATATTATTTGCTCCATTGCGGCGTGATTGAAAAACAAACCAAAAAACCTATAAACACATGGCATAATATTGTATATCAAATCTTTGAAAAGAGCAACCGCCGAGTTTCTTGCTGGTTCTTCTCGGTAGGAAAGGCATTCCGAACCAGTGGTAGATGCTTTTGACGATTCAAAAGTACTTTTAAAAGTCTAATTGAATAAAAATATTTTGAATTTTGAACACATTCGCATTTTAAGCATCGCATAGGTATTAAGGATGGGTAGTGATTAAGTATGAATTAATGAATGGTTAAATATGTGTATCAATAAAAAATGTTTCGTAATTTGGAAATTGTCACGTACAGTGGAGTGACTCGCAGTATTTTCTGCATTTGTGGAACAATTAAGCACTCACTGAATACAATTTATCACGTGCGTTTTGTTTCCCAATAAATGCCTAATAACTTTATCATCGTTATCAACCGATATACGTCCACAGCTTGGACGAATAAATACTCGTCCACAGCTGGACTGGAGGTCTCTTGTAGGGACTTCCACACGCCACGGTCTTGCGCCGCCGGTATCCAGCGGCTCCCTGCAATTCGTTTGACGTTGATAACATAGCATACAAGTGTAAATTAAAAATTTATAACACCCCCGACAAGTGAAGGTTACAGTAACTAGAAAAGACCGAAAATACCTGATAACTTTCAAACGGCTGAACTGATTTTCTTGGACTATTCCGCGCTTACGATCTTTAGTATCTGAGTTTTCCAAAACATCATTTTCAAATAAATAATTATGTATTTAGGCAACGTCCATCTTGACAGCTTGACATTTGTCAATTGACATAATATTATGAACCTAACGGTTATCTAACCTTCTTTTCTACAAGAAAACTAGAAAAGAGCTGATAACACTTAAACGGCTGAACCAATATTTTTGGATTATAGCTAAGAACACTCTCGATCAAGCCACCTTTCAAACAAAAAAAAAGTAAATTAAAATCGGTTCATTCGTTTAGGCGCTACGATGCCACAGACAAATACACAGATACACACGTCAAACTTATAACACCCCTCTTTTTGGGTCGGGGGTTAAAAACGGTCCAATAGGGTCTTGGACTGTTTTATAAAAAGTATCTTAGCCTATTGTTTACATAACCAAAATGCTGCTAAAAATATTTCATTCTAGAAATTACTCTATTCTTTTAAAAATTGAAAAAAATATTTGTCATTTTTCGCTTTGTGACGTCATTGATCGCCTTTCGTACAGCTTGACGTTAATAATTACTTACGTTAACAAGTGTAAATTAAAAATTTATAACACCCCCGACAAGTGAAGGTTACAGTAACTAGAAAATAGCTGGTTATCTTTCAAACGGCTGAACCGATTTTCTTGGATTATAGATGAGAACACTCTCGATCAAGCCACCTTTCAAACAAAAAAACTAAATTAAAATCGGTTCATTCGTTTAGGCGCTACGATGCCACAGACAGATACACAGATACATACGTCAAACTTATAATATCCCTCTTTTTGGGTCGGGGGTTAAAAATAAAGAAAATTATGATTTTTATATAATTTTCTGGTCCCATAAACCACCGCTATACAAAACATCACACCATTTTATTACTACAATCCAAGACCCTATTACAAGGGCTAACTTGTAACCTTCCATATTATAAACTAGACGATGCCCGCGACTTCGCTCGCGCGGAGTTAGATTTTTAAAAATCCCTTTTCAGGGATAAAAAGTAGTCTATGTGTTAATGCAGGGCATAACCAATCTCCATTTCAAATAGCCAAACGCCTCCAGTAGTTTTTGCGTAAAGGGGAACAAACATACACACACACATGCATGTCAATCGTTCACCTTTATAATATTAGTGTGATGCCTTTCTCTATGTTGGCACCCTTCGAGTACAGAATCTTAAAAAAGTCATTCATCATGTTCTTAAAAGAAAGAAGCTTACAAAAAGTTGACGAATGGTTCTATTTTACAGGTGATGCTGGGCGGGGCGGGCGGGGCGGTGTCGCCTGCGGGCGAGGACCTGCTCACCGTCACCGTCGTCAGGGACGAACACGGATATGGGATGAAGGTTTCAGGTAAGGCTCATTCAAAGATACCCTAAGGCTGATCTCTATAGAGTGCACTTTGACTTCGCTTAGACTTGCATGATCAACCCATTGCCGGCCCACTACTGAACACGGGTCTCTTCTCAAAGTCAGAAGGGTTTAGGCCATAGTCTGCCACGCTGGCCTAATGCAAATTGGCAGACTTCACAGACCTTTGAGTACATGGAGAACTCTCAGGTATGCAGGTTTCCTCACGATGTTTTCCTTCACCGTTAAAGCAAGTGATATTTAATTGCTTGAATCGCACATAACTGAAAAGTTAGAGGTGCATGCCCGGGATCGAACCCCCGACTACCAATAAGAAGCCGGGCGTTCTAAAACACATACAGAAATACATCAGTTGTGGTGCATAAGTATGTAGTGAATGTAGAATATGTAGATTGTAGTTTGTAAGTGTTCCTTATTAAATAATAACAATAAAACGTTACAGGTGACAACCCGGTGTATGTCCAATCGGTAAAAGAGCATGGCGCCGCGTGGCGCGCCGGCCTGCGATCCGGTGACAGGATCCTGAGGGTGGATTCCATACCAGTGCACCAACACACGCATCAGCAAGTCGTGCATATGATACGAGGTGAGCAAAGTTAAATATTCTTTACTAGAGGATGCCCGCGGCTTCGCCCGCGTGGATTTCGGTTTTTTTTAAATCCTGTTGGAACTCTTTGTGTTTCCGGCATAAAAAGTAGCCTATGTCCATCCTCGGGATGTGATCTAACTCTGCACCTTTCATATAACTCGGTTTAACGGATGATTCTTTGAGAATCCCGTGAGAACTCTTTACTTTTCCGGGAAAAAAGTAGCCTATGTCTGTCCCTAGGATGTAAGTTAACTCTGTATCTTTAAATGTTAAAGTGTTGGGCTGTGAAAAGCTAGCAGACAGACAGGACAGACAGATGACTTTCGCTTATATACGTATGGATTAAGCTTTAGGTTTCTTGTAAATTATTGACTTTCTCAAAGTATCACCTGCTTCTATCCTACATAATAACTGAGCTTGAAATCTATAGTACGCACTTTGATTTTTCTTAGACTTAAGTTTCAGTTAAAAGGAGACAGATTTATGCGAGCAGTATAACGCTGTCTCGTTTTAACAGTGTCTTAAGTCTGAGCAAAGTCAAAGTGCGCTTTATAGATCTCAGCCTGAAAGTTTTATTTCTTCATTCTCCAGCCAACCCCAGCACCGTGCTAACAGTACAACAGAACAGTTCGCGACACAAAACGCCCATCACAGGACCTGTCCCAGTAAATGTAAGTATCAACCGAATATCCGTAAAGTTGGCTCGGCCACAAACATGAAGGGCGTCGGCTCAATACATGTATTTACGTATTATTTGTATTTAATATATGAAATTGGTGCTATTTTTGTTATTAACCCCCGACCCAAAAAGAGGGGTGTTATAAGTTTGACGTGTGTATCTGTGTATCTGTGTGTCTGTGTATCTGTGTATCTGTCTGTGGCATCGTAGCGCCTAAACGAATGAACCGATTTTAATTTAGTTTTTTTTGTTTGAAAGGTGGCTTGATCGAGAGTGTTCTTAGCTATAATCTAAAAAAATTGGTTCAGCCGTTTAAGAGTTATCAGCTCTTTTCTAGTTTTCTTGTAGGAAAGAAGGTTAGATAACCGTTAGGTTCATAATATTATGTCAATAGACAAATGTCAAGCTGTCAAGATGGACGTTGCCTAAATACATAATTATTTATTTGAAAATGATGTTTTGGAAAACTCAAATACTTTGGATCGTCGGGGGTGTTATAAATTTTTAATTTACACTTGTTTTCTTCTTTGGGGCTGTGCATGTCCTTGAATTCCCTGTATCACTTCCATTCTGAACCATTCTGATCGCCACCAATTTTTACATTTCAGTCAGAGAAGCAGCGTCAATTGGAGGTTTCAAAGGCGCACACTGTCCGATTGATGCTGGAACAGGAACAGAAGTACATCAGGGATCTTAGAAGTGAGTTAAATATATTATACTAGAGGATGCCCGCGGCTTCGCCCGCGTGGATTTCAATTTTTTCAATCCCATAGGGACTTTTTGATTTTCCGTAATAAAAAGAAGCCTATGTCCTTCCCCGGGATGTATCCCAAGTCCAAATCCATTCAAATCATCCAAATTTCATTAAAATCGGTTCAGCGGTTGGGCCGTGAAAGTGTAGCAGACAGACAGACAGACAGACACACTTTCGCATTTATAATATTAGTATGGATTTTGATCATGGTAATGGAACGATTTTGTATTCTGTTTTTACATGAATGCCTTTTTAGTCGCACATACATTTTTTTAAAGGAACCCTTATAGGATCACTTCCTTGTCTGTCTGTCTGCCTTTCTGTCTGTCATCAATGACATTATGTCATAAGTCAAGACCCATCAAGGAAACAAAACAAATCGTCTATCGGTTTTTTGAAACATGTGCCACTTTGCAATTCATCTTCTGATTTTATCATTCATACTAGCTGATGCCCGCAGCTTCGCCCGCGTGGACTGGTCAGATCCCCTGCAGCATCAGGATTGAGGAGTTGGACTCCAAATTTTTTATGAAACAATGTCGCAAAGTTCCTCTATCGATTAAAAAAGAAATGACGCAAATCGGTTCAGAAATCTCGGAGATTTCGGTGTACATAGGTAGAAAAACACAACTTCCTTTTTGAAAGTCGGTTAAAAAAGTAGCCTATGTTACTGCCTGGTCTGCCCTGGTCAATTCTCTACTTGTCTGTGAAAATCCCGTCAAAATCGGTTCAGCCGTTCCCAAGATTAGCCTTTTCAAACAGACAGACAGACAGACAGACAAAAATTTTAAAAACGTGTGATTCAGTTATAGTATCGTTCAAATAACCATATGACCTTAATATGCGGTAGTTATTTCGAAATTACAGACAGACACTCCAATTTTATTTATTAGTATAGATTAGTGTCTTGTCGTTTCTACATGGCATTGTACAGAATTGGAACGCTAAATTTCTTGATGGCCAATCTTTGCCAGTAGGCTGGTAACTAGCCAAGGCCAAAGCCACCAGACTAGCTCACCATTGCACCGGGGTGGTGGTAAAAACGATTACTAAGAAAATCGCATTTCTTTTCCAGATGAACTACTAAAAGTACCAGATGTCAGGAAGCAAGCGCAGCTAGAATCAGCAGAGCAACGGTGTTCCACCCTACAACATGAGATTGACACCATCATCGCTTCACAGGTGAATATGTACCTTAATTAGAATGATATAAGCACTAGTTTTACTCGACTAGTTGTTGTTACTTGTTACATTTAGTTTACATTGATTGGTAATGTTGGTTCGGATTGATAATAAACTAGTAATTTTCATTTTTCTAAATCTAAGAACCTCCAAACGGTGATAGCCTAGTGGTTAAAACGTCGGCCTTTCAGTTAGGCGGTCTGGGGTTCGAACCCAGGCATGCACTTCTAACTTTCGGAGCTAATGTGCGTTTTAAGCAATTAAATATCACTTGCTTTAACAGTGCACCATACGTGTCACTTACGCATGTCTTTTTTTTTAATTTATAGACTAGCGCTTGGCTGCAATCAGACCTGCTGGCAAGTGATGATGCAGCCTAAGATGGAGCGCGCTTGCCTAGAAGTTGCCTATTCACTCTTGTCTCTTATATGCTATTGTTTAACGGCCGATATTAATATCAATCTATCTGTAAAGTGTCGATAAGTTACTTAGCAACGTTATTATTTGTCAAAAAATACTCGTACCATACAATTTATGATAAATAACACCTTTGCTACCTATTTCATCGACAGATTACGGATAGATTGATTATTCATTTTTAACCCCCGACCCAAAAAGAGGGATCTTATAAGTTTGACGCGTGTATCTGTGTATCTGTCTGTGGCATCGTAGCGCCTAAACGAATGAACCGATTTTAATTTAGTTTTTTTTTGTTTGAGAGGTGGCTTGATAGAGAGTGTTCTTAGCTATAATCCAAGAAAATCGGTTCAGCCGTTTGAAAGTTATCAGCTCTTTTCTAGTTACTGTAACCTTCACTTGTCGGGGGTGTTATAAATTTTTATTTTCCCTTGTTGCTGTTACCCTTTAAACTCAACAAAAAAAATACATACATGTTATCAATCCACCAACATACAATCTCAAAATGTAGACACACTTCAAATAGTTCATGTTATATTCACTAGCTCAAATAAAATCATCATATTATATCAATCAAGTATATAATTGCTCACTTTTAAGTTCGTCACTTTCGCAAAGCGCAGTTGTCAATGTGTTGCAGCAATTGTTTAGTTTTTTTTTCTTCATATTTTCATCATTTTGTGATTTGATTGTTTTTTATTGCGTCAGTGTGGCCTGTGGCTTAGATATCTATATTATGTAGTTTTATATAAATGGTAATTAAGATCCTTAGTTGGGACCAATTAAAAATTACTGGTGGATCGTTTTTATTTTGAAACTTTATTGTTCTTGGATCACTTCATTACGTAAGTACAGTAAAATACTTAGGTAATATAGGTTCATTCGAAAAGGTAGTCCTAATCAGGGTCAGGGGGGGCGGTCCGCTCATAGAATAGAATAGTTTTGAATTTTCTAAATAATTTACCACTGGTTCGGAGTGCCGTTCCTACCGAGAAGAACCAGCAAGAAAATCAGCAAGAAACATAGTAATACAAAGCTTTAATATGGGTCCAGCTCTTAAATTAAAAAAAGATTGTTTGCGCTACGTGTTACGAATAAACTCTTGAGTATTGGTCAAATTAGTTTATGACCTGCTGAATAACTCCGTTTTGGGATATAGAATGTTTTTTAACCCCCGACCCAAAAAGAGGGGTGTTATGAGTTTGACGTGTGTATCTGTGTATCTGTCTGTGGCACCGTAGCTCCTAAAGTAATGAACCGATTTTAATTTAGTTTTTTTTGTTTGAAATGTGGCTTGATCGAGAGTGTTCTTAGCTATAATCCAAGAAAATCGGTCCAGCCGTTTGAAAGTTATCAGCTCTTTTCTAGTTATTACTGTAACCTTCACTTGTCGGGGGTGTTATAAATTTTTAATTTACACTTGTTGACTAACTGCATACAACTAAAACAGTTTCATAATATGTTCCTCTAAGCCACACATGTATGCCCGGCAAACAACTTGAATATTAAAACGTGCACGCGATTGGTTCATCAAAGATTTTACTCAGACTTAAGACACTATTAAAACGAGACAGCGTTATATGGCTGGCATAAATCTGTCTCGTTTTAACTGAAACTTGACAGGACTCTCCACTTACACCACTTACTCCATACAGTCTTAGTTCCAATTTCACTTGAATATTAAGCAACCAAAGTCCATGAAATTTTGTAGACATATTCTAGAAACTAATATCTGTGCCTGTGGTGATTTAGATTTTTCTAAAAATATGTAGTTTTAAAATTACAGGGGCTCAAAGATTTGTATGTGAATTTTTAAGACCGCGTAACTTTGAAACCGAATATTTTAACAGAAATCTGTAAAACCACAGGCATAGATATTAGTTTCTAGAATATGTCTGCAAAATTTCATGGACTTTGGTTGCTTAATATTCAAATGAAATTGGAACTAGGTTTGTATGGAGCGAGTGACGGAGAGACCCCTCTTAAGTCTAAGCAATGTTAAAGTGCGCCCTATAGACTTCACCCTTAGTGTTCAAGTTGTTTGCCGGACACTAACAAAGGCGAAAATAAATTCGTATATTACATACCAGTGCCAATTATAATAAAGTGCAAATGATTAATACGACTTAAATAATAATAATTATCACTAACTATTGCTGGGGACTATAACTGGGTATAATATCTTTGCGTTTCCGTTTTGTCTGCTTCTATGCATGTTTGTATTTGTTACTATTTTCGTGTTTTCTATATATTGTGGCGTTGTTTTGTTATTTTGAGGTAATTGCGCGTTTATTGTTAATTGTATAAATATTTACACTACTTCTTATTATAACATTATTGTGTTTAGTACAGTTAAAGCCTCAATAGCTCAACGGTTATAGGAGCGGACTGAAATCCGAAAGTTCGGTGGTTCAAACCCCACCCGTTGCACTATTGTCGTACCCACTCCTAGCACAAGCTTTACGCTTAGTTGGAGGGGAAAGGGGAATGTTAGTCATGATTTAAATGACTAAAAAAGTTCATAAAAAGATATGAAGCCATAGATGTAAAGGGTTCTAAATCTTATTTAAATGTAAATCATTGAACTAGATGTATAACTGCGACTTCGTTTGGATAAAAAGTAGCCTTCAGGAAGCAAATTATGTCTATTCCGAACTTCAAAATCTGGTTGTGATTTGTGGGGAACAGACAGACAGATAAACTTTCGCGTTTATTAATACGAATGTGGCGTCGATGTCGGTTAAACAGATAGGCCGTGCAAAGGTGCAGGTAGACAGATGAATAGGTCGATAGACAGACAAACACTTATAGCGATTTTGTTGAAAGCAATTTCTCCTAAAAGAAGAAATTTCAAAATTTTTCATAAATTACCCTTAAAATGCATAGAAACAGATAAAAACCAATATATTGTAATGGTTTTATATTAGCTTTTGGTAATTCATTTTCGCCTAGCTGTATATGGTATTGGTATTTTACAGTGATTTGTTTAAATTTTTTATATGTTATTTGGATGGAGATTTAACAAGAAAAGCTGTCTAAAATATTAATTTATTTGAGCTGTTAATCTATGACACTAACCGAAATATTTGAAACTAAAACACCTTGATAAAAGATGATAATTTCAAAACTGCTGTTCTGTTTGGCGTCCATTTTAATAGAAAAATATCTGTTTTACTTGAAAAATACATAAAAGATTTGAATTAAATCTCCATTCATATGAAAACACATGCTAAAGGAAATCAACCTAACTTCTGAATTTATTGGTAACCCATTAAATAACATACCTTTAGTATGTGTTCAAAAAAGTAACCCACCCATTCTAGCCGGAAGCAGTGCAACCACCTTCAACGCCAAAACTCGCGCGAGCAAAGGACGGCCTTCAAAACACGGGGTTCCTAAGCGGTTTACCACGCTCCCTTAGCAACCTAACCGGACAGAGCCTAAGAAACCTCCGTCAAGCGAGACAGAAGCAAGAAACCACCCCATTAGTCCGACAGAATTCAGACGAAACCAATAACAAACGACGCCACGTACACAACAATACAGTGCCAATGGTCCCCACAACTTGTCTGGATAACAGCCCACCTCCATTACCACCGAGATCGATAGAACGACCACCGAAGAGAATACCTCTGAGTCCGAACAGTCCACCAATAAACCCACTAGCTATCCAGAAACCTTGTACATCATCACCACATAAGCAATACTACAAGAAGCCATACCCAATGCACCAATCAATGCCACCATATAGAGAGGAGAAATTCAGGAGGTCATCACATTCCTTGGATGGAGAGTTGGAAGGGCCTCAACCGAATTCAATCGCATTGCAAATGAACTATCCCTTGGTTAACGTACCTCCGCCTCCATTGCAGGTTAGTTTAAAGGTCATAGGATACGTAACGTGTTATTTCTCGTGCCGGACGGAATGGGACAATTGCTTGACATAGTTGCATATAAAAATGTACGGAACGATATGTCCCGTCCCGTCTGCTTTCTAGCTATCCAGTAGTTTAAGAAATCGTCTTGTTGCGTCAGGCACGAGGAAAGTACGTTACGTATGCTCTGACTTTAAGTTTGATGATTGAGCCTTGATAAAATTAGAAAACATTGGAAGTATCTTATTTTAAAGCGTTATTAGGGCCACCAAATACAAAAAGAGTAAAATTTTTTTTCAGCTAAGTCTTTTTGGTCACAACTTAAATTCAGCTTTATGTGCATTGACATAGGGTTGAAAAAACGCTTGACACTTTGAGGATATTTTTGAAATATAAAACTACTACCAGTAAAAACTTACTTCTGGGCTCAATCAGTAAACTTGTTTGGTTATTAAAAGTTTCTAGAAATATCTTCCTGTATATTTCTAGAAATTTTTATTTAAATAATTTTTTTTAAAGATTTTTTTTCTAATCACTGCCATTAGAATCACTTTTCATTAAATTTTTCGCCGCTACAGCTTTTCTTGATTTTAATTTAGCTAAAACTTTACTAGAATTGATAGTAGTTACACCATTTGCTAACATAGAATAGAAGTAATTTTAAATCCCAAAATACTATCCTGACTATTTAAGTACTATATTTTTTTTTAAATCTTATAATATAATAATAAAATGTGTGTATAACATATTTCTGTTTGTCTCGACTGCCTATGTGATTTAATTTTTCTAAAAATAATCCTGACCTTGTTAGTAACTAACTATAACTAGTACGGGACAGATTTAGATGGCAATCGAGATACGAGGCGGGGGGAGGCGCCCTGCTCACCCGCGCTCACCCACAGCGGGTTAATGCGGGGGGGTGTGCGGGGCGTCCCCACCCCGGTTGCCATCTTGACCTGTCGCGTACTATAAGTACGAATTTGTTTGTTTTGTCCCATTTTACGCAACCTAATCTTTAACATTATAGAAATATGTTTGACCGCTTTTACGACGCAAAGAGTGAAAATAAAGAAAGATAATTTGCAAAAATGTACTGCAGTGTACTTTGCAGTGTTTCCTACCAATTATAATATGGATATCTTTAGAACAAGAATGAATAGGCACCTAGGCAAACGCGCGTAGGCCACATCATCACTTCTCATCAGGTGTGATTGTGGTCAAGTGTGAGCCTATAGTGAATAAAATATAAAATTAGCTCATCAACATTTTTCTTTTAAATAGATAAAAAAACGTGGAGTAACGTGAAATTAAAGAAAATAATTAATGTTATGTTATATTGTTCTTGTACAGACAGACAATCGAAGCGGAGTACCAGTGCTTCATGTCCGGAGTCAGTCATCCCCTGAACATTTGGACCATGAGTTACCAAGGAGTAAGAATATTTTACTAGTGTATAGTAGGGAAGGCCTATGTCCAACAGTGGACGTCCACAAGCTGATGATGATGAAGTATATTTTTGACTATAAAACATTAATTTTTTATGGAATATGTTTTTTCCCAGATTGTGTTTTCTTTTCCGTTCCATTCAAGTATAGGGCTTGTATAAGGAGTCAAAGGTTTAAATTGCTATAATCCGCGGTACGTTTTGGGATTTGTGTGGTGCTGCGTGGTGGTGGTGCGTATTGCTTGCTTGGTGGCTGGCTTTTCCTGCATGTTTAGCAGTGGGAGGGCGGTGCATTCCCATGCCGCATGTTGCACCATACAGATTTGTCTGGTTTAGCGGATTATAGCAAACTAGATGATACACGCGACTTCGTCCGCGTGGATTTAGGTTTTTAAAAATCCCGTGGGAACTCTACTTTCCGGGATTAAAAGTAGCCTATGTCCGTCCCCCGGATGCAAGCTAACTCTGTTTTCATCATTTACATCGAAATCGGTATTATTAATCGGAAATTAGTAACATTTTCATCGAAATCGGTTAAATTGCTGGGCTGTGAAAAGCTATCAGACAGAAAGATAGACAGACAGATAGAAACACTTTCGCATTTATAATATCATTATGGAAAAAGCTTTTGGTTCCTTGTATATCATGGAATTCCGCAAAGTGACGCCTGCTTCTATACAATATAGGGCTTGTGTTTGCAGATCAGAGTTGTTTGACGCACGCGGGAGAGAAGGAGGCGTGGTCCCGCGGAACCCCGCCCCCCGGCACGCCCCCGCCGCCCTACCCGCACCCCGCACATCCCGCCATGAGGGCACAGGTACGTAACATTCACATGTATAGGTATTTTTTTTAAGCTCGAAAGTAGGTATATATTTATTAACAAAAATATTAATACTAGACCAATGAACCTAAAACTAAAAACTTTATAAAATATAATATAATAACTATAAAAATCTGTTTTAGAAGCACAAGTTGGTACATACCTTTCATATAATAGTTGATACCCCACTTTGTATAGTAGGTAATCTTACTTTGAACAAGTGTAAATTAAAAATTTATAACACCCCCGACGATCCAAAGTATTTGAGTTTACCAAAACATCATTTTCAAATAAATAATTATGTATTTAGGCAACGTCCATCTTGACAGCTTGACATTTGTCTATTGACATAATATTAAGAACCTAACGTTTATCTAACCTTCTTTTCTACAAGAAAACTAGAAAAGAGCTGATAACTCTTAAACGGCTGAACCAATTTTTTTAGATTATAGCTAAGAACACTCTCGATCAAGCCACCTTTCAAACAAAAAAACTAAATTAAAATCGGTTCATTCGTTTAGGCGCTACGATGCCACAGACAGATACACAGATACACAGATACACAGATACACACGTCAAACTTATAACACCCCTCTTTTTGGGTCGGGGGTTTTAAAAATAGGTAATAAACTAGGTGAATTCATACAGACGTACGTGACGATTTCCTGCGAGCCCCTTGATTGTGTAAGAAAAACTCGTCTCATATCATCTCGTAATCGACATCAAATTCTGCTCCTTGTATACCTATGTAATAGCTTTTTAAATCTTTACAAAGTGTGAAACACGAATAACAACAAATGAAAATTTCAAAATAGCTGGCATGCCAAAAAATTAAAAAGTGCATTGTATTATCTTGTATGATAATACAGAACCCTTTTAGTGTGAGTCTGACTCACGCTTGCCCGGTTTTTTTGAATAGAATAGAATAGATTTTTATTCAAATAAACTTTTTACAAGTGCCGTTGAATTTGTCAAAATAATCTACCACTTTTCATGATTTGCAAATGTCGCTAAATATCATACGTGTTAACCGCAGTCGGCTTTTATTTTTTTCAGCCGTGCGCGGACCCTCAGAGAGCCATAATATCAATGGAAGAAGATGACTCGCCCGCGTCGGTAAGCACGTTTTAAAATATGAGTAATATTTAGTACGTAATTAGTTAGTTAGTTTGAACGATAGACTGACTGGCATATCAACTTACAATTCAGTTTTTAATATGTATTTAAAACTAGATGATGCCCACGACTTCGTCCGCGTGGGTTTAAGTTTTTAAACATCTGTTGGGAACTCTTACATTTTGCTGGGGAAAAAGTTGCCTATGCCAGACTTGACCTAGAACTGACCCAAATTTCATATAAATCAGTTAAACGGATGGGCCTTTAAGAATCCTGTAGGGGTCTCTTTGATATTTCTAACTAATATATTCAACCTTAATGCATTTCATAAAGGTTGAATATGACACGTCGTCCTCTGAATGGCCCCCTAAAGAAGCTCCTATATTGACTATGAATTCCAGTGTGAAATTCAAAATTCTCAAGTTGATAAAAGCTCTTCTAATTCTGAAAGGAGACATGTGCTCAGTAGTGGGCCGGTGATTGGTTGAAATGATAATGTATTGTTATTGTTTGCAGGACAACTCCACATACTCGGGTTTATTCTCGAATCTTCGTTCAGTTCGAGAGTCTAAAGCGAGAACGGCTGTGCTCATCAACTGGTTGTTGGGAGAACGAAGGTAATTTGTTTTTTTTTTACCCGACTGCGGCAAAGCCAAAAGGAAGGGTTATGATTTTAGCAGTTTATGTATGTATGTTTGTATCTAGATTCTGTGTGTTCCACCGTAGCGCCTTAACTACTGGGCCGATTTTGATGAATGAGGTGCCCGCGACTTCGTCCGCGTAGAATAGTTTTTGCGGCAGCATTTTTAATTTTTAGGCTAATTATTTTGAAAATAAAACACTTACGTACATTAAAATAAGCTATTTTACAGTATTTCACTGCAAATAGCTTATTTCTTCTATGTTTTTATTTAGTCGTAAGCTTTTTTGCCGACGTCATCACACTCTTTCATCCGTATTTTTACGCCCTATAGGGTAAATTTTTTACAAACTGAGTTTTGTATTTATTTATATCTAATAGAAAGCTTAAAAAATAAGTTTCAAGCTTCTAGCTTTAAAAGTGACGTAATTTCCATACAAACTTTCATCCCCTATTTGAATCCCTTACAGACCTTGTCCTTTCTCAGGCTCTACAGTTAGACTATCTCTGTACCAAATTTCATTTAAACGGTTTAGTAGTTTAGGCGTGATTGCGTAACACACAGACAGACAGCATTACTTTTGCATTTATAATATTAAGTAAGGATTACATCTATACTAATATTATAAAGAGGAAACCTTTGTATTTTTGAATAGGCTCAAAAACTACTGGACCAATTTCAAAATTTCTTTTACCATTACTTAGAGGGATTCTTCCGAATCCGTATAGGCTATATTTTATCCCGGAAAATAGAAAAAATAAATGTCCACCCGTGCGAAGCCAGCGCGGGTCGCTAGTATATAATATATGGGATTGAAACCTATTTGAAATGACAATAATAAAAAAATGGCACTAACTCTGGTACTTCATACTTACATACCTCATTTTTGTCATGTTGTATGACATATCTATGTTTGTTTACATGTTTGCCTGTTTACAGATGCGCGTGCGCAAGTCTGCTGCTAGTACTAACGGATTCGTATCGGTCCGCCGCGGGCGTCACCACACACACTCTAAGGCGCTGGGCATACGAGATACAATCCACCTTCCTTATGCCCAATGCGGTAAGTTACTTCCTCTGATCAGGGTCTAACTGCGTCATAAGACCAGAACTTGATTTGAGGGACTTCGATAGCTCCTCGAGGGAGCCTCAAGGAATGATTCAAATGAACCTCGAAGTTGTATCACACTAATATTATGAAGGCGAAAGTTTGTATGTATGTTTATGTATGTATGTTTGTTACGTTTTCACGCAAAAACTACTGAACGGATTTAGCGGAAATCCGGAATGGAGATAGATTATTATACACTGGATTAACACATAAGATACTTTTTATCCCGGAAAATCCTAGAGTTCCTACGGGATTTTGAAAAATCTAAATCCAGGCGGACGACGACGCGGGCGTGAGCTAGCAAGGAAATAATGAGGTTCCTCGAATGAGTGTGAGTCGAGGTAAAACGTCACGAATTTCGTGTTTTGTGTTGGTTAACCATCTTTTTTGACGAAATTTTATGTGGTTTTGAAAGGGCTCAAAATGTATATTGCATTTTCTGTCCATTATTTTACTTTGTCTCGCTTAGTCATATGGACATGATGCCTTGTTTGATGTTAATTTAATATTTTGTTATTTTTAACATATTTATTATATTCTTTAAAAGGAATTTACCTTAGTTAATTTATGAAACACTACTGTTTATTGCTGATTTATAATTTGTGATGGGAAGTACTTTTGTTTTAGGTATTACAATTGAATGGCGTGGATGAAAACATGGCGAATGAAATCGAGCATGTTTTAGTTAATGGTGAGTCTATTATTTTATTCATAAAAATAAGATGTCCACAGGCTGATGATGATGATGATAGCTAATTTCTTAAACTGGACCTTTTTATATAAACCTGTGAGGATGATACTGCCATAGGCGCAATTAAAATGCCATAAGCCTACGTTGTCGTATTAGTTTACAGCGAAAAACCAAATTAAATTTGAATTTCGCGGGCAGACTCGTCGCATCCACCTTAACAGGGCTCTCCGAGACATATTCTAGAAACTAATATCCATATCTGGGGTGTTTTAGATTTTTCTAAAAATATGTAGTTTTAAAATTACAGGGGCTCAAAGATTTGTATGTAAATTTTTAAGACCGCGTAACTTTGAAACCGAATATTTTCACAGAAATCTGGAAAACCACAGGCATAGATACTAGTTTCTAGAATATGTCTGCAAAATTTCATGGACTTTGGTTGCTTAATATTCAAATGAAATTGGAACTACGTTTGTATGAAGCGAGTGACGGAGAGACCCCTCTTAAAAGTTGGTCATATTGTTTGTCTGTCACAGAATACGATAAAGAAGAACTATTACGGAACGTGTTTCGGAAAGCTCGACGGCAGGCCAAAGACGAGCTGGCGAGGCAACTCAGTGAGTTCCAGGTTAAGAGACAAGTGGGACTTGGCACGTTATATGGACCCGAGGATGCTGTGCTGGAGAGATGCGATGTGGACAAAGCACAGGTAAATAATCTTTTTCAATTTTGCACCCACTTGCACCTTTTTAGGGCACCATACCCAACGGTGCCATAGGGACCAATAGGGTCCCTAAGCCGTCCGTCCGTCTGTTTGTCTG
The DNA here is from genome assembly GCF_905333055.1 of Maniola jurtina. NCBI lineage: Eukaryota > Metazoa > Arthropoda > Insecta > Lepidoptera > Nymphalidae > Maniola > Maniola jurtina. The sequence goes on from NC_060053.1 coordinate 1,615,291, forward strand.
TCAGCGGGCTGTATCTTGTGAACCGTAATTGGTAAAGAGTTGAGATTTTCAAAGAATCTATTATCGCTATAACAACAAATAATAGAAAATTCAAAATGGCTGCAATGAAAATTAAAAAAAAATTAAAAATCGTTATTTCTTGTACGATTTTACGGACCACTTCTTTCGTATGGATTTAGTTCTTTAAAAATCTGTAGGAATTCTTCATTTTGTGGGATAAAAAAAAGCTTATGTCAATCCACGATTTTTTAACTATATTCATTCAAAAAAAAAAGCGTCGACCCGCGCGTTGCGCCATTGAAGGTGTGATTGAAGGACATACTGAACAAACACATTTTTGTATTATGGGTGATGATCTTGTGTATAAGTAAGTAAATGTACACGCATTTCTATCGGCATTTTCCCTAACATCAACTTTTTTTAAATTATAGACTAACGCTTGGCTGCAATTACACCTGCTGATAAGTGATGATGCAGCCTAATATGGAGCGCGCTTGCCTAAAATGTTGTATTGACTTCACAGCTCATGCAACTTATTCTCCCTCAGGAACTGGTGGTGGTGGAGCGTCTGATGTGCCAGCGCCTCAGCGCCGTGGCCAGCTCGGGATGCGGGGGATGCGGAGGCGCCTCGTCGCCTGAGGCTCATAATGCTTTGGTTGCTGCGTTGGTTGCCGCCGCGCTGTGCTTGCATTGCCGGTGAGTGAAACTACCGAACTCCTTCCAGGTTAGGTTTTCCATCTAAGAGCCCGCTTCATCAAAGCGATAACTCTTTTTCTTTTTAAACCCCCGACCCAAAAAGAGGGGTGTTATAAGTTTGACGTGTGTATCTGACTGTGGAATCGTAGCTAGTTTTTTTTTGTTGGAAAGGTGGCATGATCGAGAGTGTTCTTAGCTATAATCCAAGAAAATCGGTTCAGCTGTTTGAAAGTTATCAGCTCTTTTCTAGTTACTGTAACCTTCACTTGTCGGGGGTGTTATAAATTTTTATTAATTTACACTTGTTTCTCTCTGGTCTGGTTTCCGCACATAAACATTTTTATCTATTGTGCGCGCGTTGTCCCTCCCCACCGAAGTCTTCACTCCAGCCATCCATGCTCGCTCCAGACGCCGAGTTACCCAGAACCCAGGTTGCCGAGGGCTTCATGAAGTGGGTTCCAGATTTCTGTTAAAATATTCGGTTTCAAAGTTACGCGGTCTTAAAAATTTACATACAAATCTTTGAGCCCCTGTAATTTTAAAACTACATATTTTTAGAAAAATCTAAAACACCACAGACACAGATATTAGTTTCTAGAATATGTCTGCATTTCATGGACTTTGGTTGCTTAATATTCAAATGAAATTGGAACTACGATTGTATGAAGCGAGTGACGGAGAGATCCCTGTTAAAATGCAGTTTTTCGAAATCACAAACATATTACACTTCAGTATTACATTATTTGCATAGATTAGAACAATAATATAGTCTTTACTTGTACGGAAGTTTGAAACAGTTAAACTAATAATAAATTAATAATACAATGCAATAATTGTTTGCATTATCTCGAATAGTTCTCCGTGAATCATAACTAACAAGCGTTAGTTGGTTACAGTTGATATAAAATGTAAATGTGGGTAAAAATAAAATTACGCTTACCGTGTTAGAACTTGAACGTTGTTTGTTAGTTTGTTAAAACGGTTGACGATTGTGTGACAGTTTGGTGGATGGTGGTTGAAAAACCAAAAGACCTATACTTATTTAGGACAAAAAATAAGGAATCGTGTTCTTTTTTCGCGTTTTTAGTGTTCGAAAGTGTAGATTTTAGGCGAAAGCAATCGATCGTTTGATTTTGTCGTGTCGTGTTAAACTTAAAAGCAACCGGTATTGGACTGATCTTTTAGTGTACTTAAGTAACCCTGATAAGTGTTTTATTGAACGTGTTTCAAAGTTCAGTGATTCCTATTAAGAAAATTTATTTTGATTTAGAATTCTGTGTTAAGAGATTATTTTACACTTACTTATCAAAATTTCATATAAAATATAATATAATGCCCTTGATTTCGTCCGCGTGGATTTAAATTTCTAAAAAGGCTGTGGGAACTCTTTGTCCCATATCCATCCGTCAAAATTGGTTAAGCACATAGGCCGTAAAGTAACAGATAGACAGACGCACGTTCGCATTCATAATAATAATATGGATAAATAAATGGCATGGAGTCCAAAACCAAAACGCTGGCAAATTGCGATTGGCATAACCAACCCTCAGGACTGTTGACAGCACTTAGTCCAAATCCAAAACTTCGTCATCTGCCTAGCGAGTTGTACAAAATCCATCCGCGAAGGTGCTAAATTCTTAGTCCAAAGAGAATATATCTGTGGTCCAAAGTATTTTTTTTTTAAATTGGTCTAGGCATTGTTTTGTTATTATAGAAATTTAAATAAACTTCAGTTTAAGTAAACTTTATTCATAACTCATCTCGGTTATTAAAGTTAGTGATTTTCCTATTGAGTCATTTATTAATATAGTTTCTAAAATTAAGGAAATAACATACATCATATATACATGTATCGCGTATGTTCTGAACTATTGAATACATTTGGATTAAACTTTTAAAGTGTAGTGTATTGACGCACTATGAATATGGTAAACGTTAATTTATATGAAATAAGTGAACTGGACGCGAAGGAAATCAGAAAAAAATGGTGGCAGTCGCCCAGTACTAAGAAGAAAAAGAAGTAAGAACATTTCAAACAATTAATCTGTTTCTGAGAAGTCTGGTGCGACGTCTAGCACGTTGGGACTCCAACATTTATCGGTTTTTTGATCTATGTAGACCTTGCCCATTGCCACTTCAGCTTAGCAACCCGTTGAGCTATGTCGGTTTTTTCTTTGAAAGGTGGCTTGATCGAGAGTGTTCTTAGCTATAATCCAAGAAAATCGGTTCAGCCGTTTGAAAGTTATCAGCTCTTTTCTAGTTACTGTAACCTTCACTTGTCGGGGGGTGTTATAAATTTTTAATTTACACTTGTACATATTTAGATTATGTAAAATACAGTTATATTATGTTGTTCCCAGACCGTCTTCGGTAGCGGCGGCGGCGGGGGGCGCCCGCGCGTCCTTTTTACAACGCGACAAGCCGTACAAGCAACGCCTCAAGCAGATCGCCAAGCAAAACCCCCAACCCGTAAGTAGCATGCATCCATACTTCCATACTTAGTATTATAAATGCGAAAGTGTGTCTGTCTGTCTGTCTGCTAGCTTTTCACGGCCCAACCGTTTAACCGACTTTGTTGGTTACAGAGTTAGTTTAGATCCCGGGGACATAGGCTACTTTTTATCCCAGAAAATCGAAGAGTTGAGATGGGATTCTCAAAGACCCATCCGTTAAACCGATTTATATTAAACTAGCGACCCGCCCCGGCTTCGCACGGATGGACATTTATTTTTTAAGCTCTCTGAACCCCTGCGGTTTCCCCGTGCAGTCGTGCGACACCATCATTCATTTTAATACCAATTACAATTTTAAATTCGTAATATCTTTTGAATGGATTGTCCGATTGGAATAAAATAAAAAGTAATTTATAGCTATTGAAACAATCTTGCTCAATAAATAGTTTATTTGGATAAGGATTAGTATTTGACGATAATATGATCAATAAACATAGGCTAATAATTTTAATTACTTTTATTCTATGGAAAAGTGGTTATAATGGCTAAAATATAAAAGTTTGGTTTATACTATCGCGGACTTTTTTGTAGGCATTATTGAGTTCTAAACTTTTCTATAGAAGTCAACCATACATCTCTAACCATTTAGGCAGCGTTCGCGAGAATCGTTAACGTACGGCAGTTTTTTCGACGCCTTACTCTACAATTTTCACTACCACGAAAAATCCTATCTATTTTCCGGGATAAAATATAGCCTATACGGATTCGGAAGAATCCCTCTAAGTAATGGTAAAAGAAATTTTGAAATCGGTCCAGTAGTTTTTGAACCTATTCATTACAAACATACAAAAATACAAAGGTTTCCTCTTTATAATATTAGTATAGATTTGGTACAGAGCTGGCTTGCGTCCCGACAATTGACATATGCAACTTTTTATCTCGGAAAAGCAAATTCCAAAAGGATTTTTAATGATGAAACAATGAAGCTATTATTATAATTTTAGTATGGATTAGCATGGATCGTAGTTTGATGTGGGCGGTGGATGTAAGAAAACAGTTGGTAAAAGGTATAATTTTGTCTGTTGTTTCAGTTCGTGGTTCGCGGCCACCACCTGCAGCTGCAAGCGCTGACGTCAGTGAACCACTGCCACCACTGCGACCTCGTTATAGAAGGCTTAGCGCCGCAGGCATATGTTTGCGCAGGTATTTATCACGTCATTAAGACTAATTGTCTAGTGACAAACATGCTATCTGTTTCGTGCGATAAAAAATTAAAAAGTGTTATTTCTTGTACATTGTTTTTGTTTATTCAGATAAAAGTTAGCCCTTGACTGCAATCTCACCCGGTGGTAAGTGATGATGCAGTCTAAGATGGAAGCGGGCTAACCTGGAAGGGGTGTGGCCGGTTTTATTAAACCCATACCCTTTTGGTTCTCTACATCCCTCAGCGACATGGCTTTGCTGGTAGGGTAGTAACTAGAAATTATAAATTTCCAAACCCCTGCCGGGAATCGAACCCGGGACCTCCCACTAATAAGACCATAGCGAAGTAGTGACTGCTCATGGAGGTCTTCAAAATGGTACGGAACCCTTCGTGTCCGATACTACGATCGAACTTAATTGGTTTTTTATTCGCCAGACTGTAAACTACGGGTCCACCGGCACTGCGCCCGCGCAGTGGACGAGGGCTGCTGCTTGGACGGTGAGCACCACAACAACAGGATATCCAGGTTCATGGAGAGGATACACCCTAACCAGCCCATCGGTGAGTCCATATCTAGATAAAGGAGATCATTATTTTTGGGCCTTTTCTGAAAGTGCCGGCCAACGAAAAAAAATGGTACGGATCGTTAGAACTAGCCATTTGGAGTAATAGTTAATATGGCAGAAAAGTTGTAGGATTGCTCTGAACCAAGTTATACAAGGTCGAAGATTCGTCATTTTCATACATTTTATTGATTTCTAAAAGTGCTGGGAAACATAAAATAATGTTAGATTTGCTAGAACTAATGATTTGAAGCAATTGTCATTACGACCCGAAGGCTGTGGGACCATTATATGTCGTGTTATACAAGTTATACAAAAAATGAATATACTTTGTATAATTAATTGTAACCGATTTTATGATTTTGTTACTGTTCTGATTGTTTTATTTGAATTTGAATACACGTACAATTATTTTGACTCCCACGAAGTGCTGGATCAGCTGCAATGTGGACAAAATTCGTTTATACATACCTGGATTGTATGCGACCTTGTAATACTAGGTGATCTCATCCAGCCATCTCCCAAACTTCTACCACTGGGATATCTCCGGCGAGCTCTGTGATAAATGCACCATTTGGTTATAAGTACTGTTCACCATAGTAACTACGGGCTTGCTTCAGTCGATAGCTGCCCAACGCAACCTGCGTCGACTCTTCTGTGAATCTAGGAAAGTCATTGAACGGAGGATGTCGACTTCCATAGCCTGGAAATGAGCTCTTCTTCTATTATAATTATTGTGTGTGATAACAAGTTCTGCTAAACTGTTTTGTGCATTGACCAGTTCATGGATTTTGTCAAGGAAATCACTTCTGTAGTACACGTTATTGTCTATCAGAACATGATAGCTGTTTAGCGATGTTACTGCGATCCTGAAATAATCGATCACATTACTTAATGCCCGGTCACTCTGATCAATCTAGAGCAAACGAAAATCTCTTTTAAAGCAATTGTTTATCACTTCCACCATCCAGCGGCAAATGGTAACAAGCTTAGATTTATTGGTATTACCATTCGCTTTGGAAGAGATTTTTGTTTACTCAGGGTTATTGAAGATTTGTAACCGGACATTAAGTAACATGATCGATTATTTCAGGATTTTGTCAGCATTGCTGAACGGCTATCATGTTTTGATAGACAACAACGTGCATGCACGTGATTTTCTTGACGTAATCCATGAACGGTCAATGAGCAAAACAGTTCAGCAGAACTTGTTATCACAAACAATATGTAATCATAATAGAAGGAGAGCTCATTTCCAGGCTATGGAAGCTAACATCCTCCGTTCAATGACTTTCCTAGATTCACAGAAGAATCGACGCAGGTTGCTTTGGGCAGCTATCGACTGAAGCAAGCCCGTAGTTACTATGGTGAACAGTACTTATAACCAAATGGTGCAATCATCACAGAGCTCGCCGGAGATATCCCAGTGGTAGAAGTTTGGGAGATGGCTGGATGAGATCACCTAGTATTACAAGGCCGCATACAATCCAGGTATGTATAAACGAATCTTGTCCACATTGCAGCTGATCCAGCACTTTGTGGGAGTCAAAATAATTGTACGTGTATTCAAATTCAAATAAAACAATCAGAACAGTAACAAAATCATAAAATCGGTTGCAATTAATTATACAACGTATATTCATTTTTTGTATAACTTGTATAACACGACATATAATGGCTCCACAGCCTTCGGGTCGTAATGACGATTGCTTCAAATCAGTAGTTCTAGCAATATCTAACATTATTTTATGTTTCCCAGCACTTCTAGAAATCAATAAAATGTATGAAAATGACGAATCTTTGACCTTGTATAACTTGGTTCAGAGCAATCCTACAACTTTTCTGCCATATTAACTATTACTCCAAATGGCTAGTTCTAACGATCCGTACCATTTTTTTTCGTTGGCCGGCACTTTCAGAAAAGGCCCAAAAATGTATGGAGCTAGAATGATCTCCTTTGCTAGACAAAATTAGACAGTGTATGACGTTCGAATTTTAAGTGACTCTTCTATGCTAGCGGTTAAGGTGGAAGCGACGGGTCTGCCCGCGAAATTCAAATTTAATGTTTTTCGCAATTTGTAAACTAATACGACAACGTAGGCTTATGGTATTTTAATTGCGACAATGGCAGTATCATTCTCACAAGTTTATATAAAAATCTTCACTTGAAAGGGTCCAGTTTAAGAAATTTGCTCTAGTGTCGACTATTCTCACAAATTAGTTGATACTAGAGCTAATGTCTTAAAATAGACCTTTTCAAGTAAAGATTTATATATAAACCTGTGTGTATGATACTGGCATTGTCGCAATTAAAATACCATTAGCCTACGTTGTCGTATTAGTTTACAAATTGCGAAAACCCAAATTAAATTTGAATTTCACGGGCAGGCCCGTCTCATGCTTCTTAATATGGACTTTTTCACGCAGACTTCGACGGGCAAAGAAAGCCTTTCCGAGCTAATGAAATGAAAAATATTTTAGCTTGCTTAACAGCATGTTATTTAATGATTGTAACTTGTATAATATGTAAAATGCTTTATAGAAAAAACTATGCTAGCGCGATTGAGAATGTGCGTCGAGAAATAGAAGGCTGTGGCGACAGCTAGTTGTTTCGTTGTAAATTACTTCATCGCATTGATTCTTTGTTGGCAGGATTGGACTCAAGTGACAAGAAATCGAGGAAGTCATCGGGCACCGCAAATTTTCTAAACAGTAAGTTTTTTTTACTCAATGACAGAGTGAACTAGAGTGGGGGAACTCTCGGTTTGATCCTGAATCGACGATATATCAAATATTAGGCTATTGTTGACGTGAAATCAAGAAAAAATAGGCGATTCATAGGCTACCTAGCGTCAAATGCTGGAACATTTGACGCCTGCCAGTGACGTCGAAAGTGTTACGTTTGGTTATAAGTTCCCTGACTGAGTGACCCGGGCCTTTATGACGAATAGATTGACACATCATTCATCAAAATCGGCCCAGTATTTTAGGCGCTACGGTGGAACACACAGAATCTGGATACGAACATACATATATACATACATATAGACATACATACATACACACATGGACTGCTAAAATTATAACCCTTCCTTTTGGCTTTGCCGCAGTCGGGTAAAAAATATCATAATGATGATCTCCATGATGCTGTCAGTGGTATGTGTAGTCCGGACATAGACAGCGTGGTGGACTATGACCTAAACCATGAACGTTGTTTCAGTGGAACGGAGTTTTCGTAAAATGGAAGATGAATCGCCGTGGGACCATACGTTGACGCCTGCCGCATTCCAAGGTAAGTTATCACATTTCACAAAGACATTGATGGTGAAAAGTTACAACATGGTGTTATTTAAGGGGCGGACCAATGAAATTCCTGAAAGGTTCCTCTGGTACTGCAAATGTTCTTTGGTGGCGGTAATCACTTAACATCAGGTGACCCGCCTGCTTATTCGCACGCAATTTTTTGTAAAAAACATCAAATTTTTAAATACATTTCAGAAAGCATGCACAGCTAATAGTATTAAAAAAAATATTATGAGTTTTATGACTTTTAAAACGATTGCGCAACGCAGAGGGTGTTTATCAGTCTACATGTTTATTTGATAATCTACATGTTTCGATTAGTAAATATTCATTTCATTTCATTGCATTATAGGTAGGAATGATGTGATATCTGCGATGAATTGTAATAAAAACGAATTTTGAAAAAATGGCGCCCATTAAACGCACCATACATTAATGTTCGGGCACCCAAAAAGACTACCTGACTTTTGGAACCCGAAAGATTCTTTACACTGGCTGACATGCCCGCTAAACCCTGTTTGACCCGAATTCGGTCCAATTTGAAATGCACCTTATTTGACACCTGCTAAGATCTCATTATCGAACTAATATTATAAAGGCGAAAGTTTGTATGTGTGTGTATTTGTGTTTGTGTGTATGTATGTGTGTGCATTGTGTATGCATGTTTGTTTGTTTGTTACTCTTTCACGCAAAACTATTGGACGGATTTGGCTGAAATTTGGAATAGAGTTAAATTATACTTTGGATTTCCATTTCACACACAGGCTACTTTTTGTCCCGTAAAAATATATAGTTCCCGCGGGATTTTTCAAACACAGATCCACGCAAACGAAGTCGCGGGCATCGTCTAGTGTACAATATTTTGCTCTCTATTCAGCTTTCCTTACATAATACATCTAAATTGAGTTCTCCTTACAGAATTATCAGCCTTATTGTTTACGTTGTGAGATTTATTTTCCAATGCTTTCTCATTACTACGATACGAAGCTTATAAATAGGTTTTTAATTGTTCGTTAGGGTTGTCAACTTCTTTCACAATAGAGTAGAAGAGAATTATATTAAACTTTTACAAGTACCTACTTTTGGAGCATCAAATGCATCTGCCACTGAAACTCTCTGGTTGCTCTTTTCAAAGATTTGATATACAATTTTATGTCGTATGTAAAAGTAATTGCAGTCTGCAGGCTGGAACGAGCTGCAGGTCAAATCCTAGGTTTTTAAAAATTCGGTAGGAAATCTTTGATTTTTCCGGGATAAAAATAGCCTATGTCTATTGGTCTGACTGCAGCCAAGCGCTAGTCTGTAAATTAAAAAAAAAGCAATGTCTGTCTCCGGGATGTTAAGCTATCTTTGCGCCTACCTTTCGTCAAAATCGATTTAACGGATGGGCTGTGCTGTGTGGCTGATAGCTAACAGACAGACACTTTCGCATTTATAATAACACTAGCGACCCGCCCCGGCTTCGCACGGGTGGGGTGGACATTTATTTTTTCTATTTTCCGGGATAAAATATAGCCTATACGGATTCGGAAGAATCCCTCTAAGTAATGGTAAAAGAAATTTTGAAATCGGTCCAGTAGTTTTTGAGCCTATTCAATACAAACATACAAAAATACAAAAATACAAAGGTTTCCTCTTTATAATATTAGTATAGATTAAGATGACATGTTGTATAGAAGCAGACGTTACTTGATTTGCTATAATCCGCTATACCAGACAAATCTGTATGGCGCAACATACAGCATGCGATATGCACCGCCCACCCCCACTGCTAAACATGCAGGAAAAGCCAGCCACCAAGCAAGCAATACGCACCACCACCACGAAGCACCACACAAAACCACTCGAGTGCCAAGTGAGCGGATTATAAGCAAATTAAGATTTTGGTTCCTTGTATAGAGTTAACATTTGAGAGGTGTCAACCCTACATTTGGCTCTGTAAGCGGGAATGACGCGCCCTCGCAAGTTATTTTGCGTTCGTTTAATAGTTGAGAGTAGGAATGTCGGTCCACTCATTGCTTTGTTTTATAGTTAGTTAGTTAGTTACAGTTGAGTGATTATTCCGTTTTATTAACCCCCGACCCAAAAAGAGGGGTGTTATAAGTTTGACGTGTGTATCTGTGTATCTGTGTGTCTGTGTATCTGTGTATCTGTCTATGGCATCGTAGCGCCTAAACGAATGAACCGATTTTAATTTAGTTTTTTTTGTTTGAAAGGTGGCTTGATCGAGAGTGTTCTTAGCTATAATCTAAAAAAATTGGTTCAGCCGTTTAAGAGTTATCAGCTCTTTTCTAGTTTTCTTGTAGAAAAGAAGGTTAAATAACCGTTAGGTTCATAATATTATGTCAATAGACAAATGTCAAGCTGTCAAGATGGACGTTGCCTAAATACATAATTATTTATTTGAAAATGATGTTTTGGAAAACTCAGATACTTTGGATCGTCGGGGGTGTTATAAATTTTTAATTTACACTTGTTTTAGTTTACTGTCTATTCCGAAAAGTAAATATTAGAGCCTTAAGCTTATAGTGTAGAACATCAAATCAAAATCATTCGTTCATTAATCGTTCCGTACCTCAAAAGGAAAAAAGGAACCTAGGATCACTTTGTTGTCTGTCTGTCCGTCTATCTATCGTTTCGTGTATGTCAAGAAAACCTATAGGATACTTCCCGTTGACCTAGGATCATGAAATTTGGCAGGTAGGTAGGCCTTATAGAACAAGTAAAGTAAAAATTGACCAACTTTTGGGTAAATCTCACCTGTGTGGGCATGTTCACCAGACAAGAACTTGAATGAAATGATGCAGAATCGGCGAATCCAGTTTTCCCGTTATCAAAATTTCCTGAACACGTGTAAATTAAAAATTTATAACACCCCCGACAAGTGAAGGTTACAGTAACTAGAAAAGAGCTGATAACTTTCAAGCGGCTGCACCGATTTTCTTGGACTATAGCTAAGAACACTCTCAATCAAACCACCTTTCAAACAAAAAAAACTAAATTACAATCGTTTCATTAGTTTAGGAGCTACGAAGCTACAAACAGATACATAGATACACACGTCAAACTTATAACACCCGTTTTTTTGGGTCCGGGGTTAAAAAGAACTCTTTATTTAATGTAGAATCATACATTTACGTAACTAAACGAATTAATAAATCACGATGCAACGATAAACAAATCCTCCCTTACAGAGGGGGCGCGTAGGACGGCAAAGTTTCAGCGTTTACTGAAACTCATAGAGTTGCTTCCCGCGTTCCTCGCCGCTCGGACGTGTTTGTAAATAACGATGGATAACCGATAGCGGGCGGTGAAAGAACCGTTTTACGCGAACTCGGAAAATGTTTTCTTCCGAAAATGAACTTTTTTGCGTGTGAAATAAGTTTAAGTTTGCAGTGTAGCCTGAAAATGTGTGTTGCTTGGAATATTAGTACATGTTAGTGGATATTAGGATATTAGTTCCTGAAAAAAGTGATGTCTAATTACTTTAAACTCTTCGACGCGAACTCGAAAAATGGTTTCTTCCGAAAATGAGCTTTTTTGCGTGTGAAATAAGTTTAAGTTTGCAGTATAGCCTGAAAATGTGTGTTGCTTGGAATATTAGCACATGTTAGGATATGAGGATATTAGTTCCTGATAAACTAATTGAGGACCTTTCCTTTTCATTAAAGGAAATAACGATAGATAGCCGGTATCAATTAATTTACTTCTATGAAAGGAATTTTGTTTAAAACAGATCATGAAAGAGTAATGTCCTTTGGAAAACTTTGAAATGGATAAAAGGTGACGTTTAAAAAAATGAGCTTTTTATTGTTGACAAGTTTTTCTTCATAGTTTTGGTAATATGAATGAAAATCAAAATATGGATTTTTTTTAATTGAAAATATTACAATGAAACTTAAAGCTAGCTTTATCTAATTAGGTAAGTACTATACAAATCATGCCTACGTGGAATTGTGCCGAGAATAGTGCTGAACAGCCAGGCTGATCCGTTGCGCAAAATTTGAGCCAGCTGTCTGCCACCCGATGAGTCTATTAGTCGCGGTGAAATGTCTCTTTGTAACCCCCGACCCAAAAAGAGGGGTGTTATAAGGTTGACGTGTGTATCTGTGTATCTGTCTGTGGCATCGTAGCTCCTAAACTAATGAACCGATTTTAATTTAGTTTTTTTTTTTTTTGTTTAAAAGGTGGCTTGATCGAGATTGTTCTTAGCTATAATCCAAGAAAATCGGTTCAGCCGTTTGAAAGTTATCAGCTTTTTTCTAGTTACTGTAACCTTCACTTGTCGGGGGTGTTATAAATTTTTAATTTACACTTGTTACCTTGTCCAATGGTACCCAAACTAGGTAATCTAACTTGGGAAAATATGATTTTAAATACACGGCAAGTAGGTATACGGTGCATGCTAAAGAAAATATGACGTTAGTGCAAACAAGATTAAGGGATTCCGAGTGTTATAACCGACTTGAGTTAATAAGGAGGTTGAACAGTATTTCTTTAAAAATTACTTTAATATTTAAAAAAAATGTAAGATGGTGTGACCTACATGGAGATATGTAAATAGTTATAAAAGCGCATATCCGTCAATAGCGCTGGGTAAGAAACCTTGATCGAAGTTAGTAACAGGATAGGTGCTCGACTTTGAAGGTCGAATCTAAGGTTATAAAAGCTTTTTAGTTAGATGATCTAAATATGTATTGCCATCTCGACCTGTCGCGAAGTGTAGATATTTTAGCCATAGATAAAATTGACACGCGGTTGTTAGTAAAGAAAAGAGCGTTGTTTTTAGATACGTCATTATATTTACTTGCCAGTGACATTGAAGTCGCTAATGACACAACTAAACGTTTGTACGAAAACACACTATTTACTGAAAAAAGAAAGCTTTCTAGTTATATGGTTGTAGATATGTTAGTGTTTCAGCCGCAGACAAAAATGTCGCGTCGTCGGTAGTTAGTACAGAAAGGAGCGTTGTTTTAGATATGTCATTATATTTACTCGCCAGTGACGTTGAAGTCGCTAATGACACAACTAAACGTTTGTACGAAAATACACTATTTACTGAGAAAAGAAAGATTTCTAGTTATAGATATGTTAGTATTTCAGCCGGAGACTGTTATGTCGCGTGGGTGGTTGTTAGTAAAGAAAGGAGCGCTGTTTGTAGATATGTCGTTATATTTACCCGCTAGTGACATTGAAGTCGCTAATGAGACTTACTAAACTTTTGTACGAAAACACATTATTTATTGGAAAAAGAAAGCTTTCTAGTTAGATAGTTGTAGATATGTCAGTATTTCAGCCGAAGTCGTGTGGGTGGTTGTTAGTAAAGAAAGGAGCGCTGTTTTTAGATGTGTCGTTATTGACTCGCCAGTGACATTGAAGTCTCTAATGGGTGCTTTCGAGTAGCGTTTACAAGATATGTGGTTATTTAGATTTCTTATATGAGTTGACATTCGGTTCCTCGCTTTTCTTTTGAAGTGAATACCAAAAATAAAACCAAACAATCGTAGGTCACAGGTCAAATTCTCTATTACATATTACTAGAGGATGCCCGCGACTTCGTCCGCGTGGATTTAGTTTTTAAAGATCCCGTGGGAACTGTTTATAACTGATTACAGAGTCGCAAGCCACCTCAGCACCTTTCATACAAATCGGTTAAGCAGAGGGGTTTTTGGGAATCCCGTGGGAACTTTTTGATTTTCCGGGATAAAAAAATAGCATATGTCCGTCCCCGGGATATAAGCTAACCCTGTACCAAATTTCGTCAGAATCGGTTAAACTGTTGGGAGGTAGCAGACAGACAGACACACTTTCGCATTTATAATATTAGTATGGATGGCAGAATATTTGCTGCTATTTTTGATCATAAATCGATCCACTAGTTCCTGCTAGTGCATCGATCTGCTGTTTGCTAACTTTTCACGGCCCAACCATTGAACCGATTTTGACGAAATTGGTACAGATATAGGTTGTATCTCAGAGAAGTAAGATACATGCTACTTTATATCCCGGAAAATTGAAAAGTTCGAAAATAATTAAAAAAAAAATCAAACTTCAAAATGATTTTATTCAATTAAACTTTTACAAGTGCTTTTGAATCGTCAAAATAATCTACCACTGGTTCGGAATGCCGTTCCTACCGAGAAGAACCAGCAAGAAACTCGGCGGTTGCTCTTATCAAGTACATATTCAATTTACAATAATATACCAAAAACCTAAATCGGCGTGGATGAAGTCGTGGGCCTCATCTAGTAGGTATACAAATAACTTTGGTTTAAAGTTTAGGTCAGTTTATTCATGCAGTTGTTTTCATATTCTGTGGCGTCTATTGCTATGTAACAACAGAATTTGCATCACAATTGCCTCAAATAGTCAGTCGCTTTTATACCAGTTGAATTGCCGTCTTAACTCGCACTGTCATCATATTAGCTATCGATATGGGAATTATGAACTTTGCGTCATCACTACATCACCTATCACCATAATAATAGGCTAAGCTGATTCAATGTTGCATGGCCATCAGTATACCAACCACTACCAATATAATTTTGGAAATATTTGTTGGTTTGTCCTTCAATCACCTGATCGACGTGACTTTTTGCATGGAAATTATGAGCTTTGTGTCATCATCTCATCACCTATCATCATAGCAATAAGCTAAGCTCAGTCATAGTTGCACGGTTATCACTACCCACCACTACCCATCCATACTTCGTTACTAATATTATAAAAGCAAGTGTGTCTGTCTGTCTGTCTGTCTGTCTATCTGTCTGTCTCTCTGTCTGTCTGCTACCTTTTCACAGCCCAACAGTTTAACCGATTCTGACGAAATTTGGTACAGGGTTAGCTTATATCCCGGGGACGGACATAGGCTTTTTATCCCGGAAAATCAAAGAGTTCCCACGGGATTCCTAAAAACCCATCCGCTTAACCGATTTGTATAAAATTTGGTACCGAGGTAGCTTGCGTCCCTTTAATTGACATAGGCAAGTTTTTATCCCGGAAAATCAAACAGTTCCCATGGGATCTTTAAAAACCTAAATCGACGCGGACGAAGTCGCGGGCATCCTCTAGTATTACAATAATTGTTAAAGCGTTTGTTAGTTTGTCCTTCAATTACATCGCTACGGAACAAAGCTCGGTCAAATTATGTACTTAAAAAAAATTAGGGGTAAGGTTGCAATAATTCGCATCTGAAAATTGTTCGGAACACCATTATAAATGAAATGTGAAAAGTCCCCATGGATCTGACTTTTGCAAAAAAAAAAAACAATAAAGTTAACGTTAAAACTCATTTTAAACACAATATAAGCAAGTTGTGTTAAAAATGTGCCTATTGTCCATCCTTGGACATTGAGGTAGGACGCTTGCATGTTGAATTATTCAAAGTACAAGATGTGAACTGATAGGGTCACGTATTAAATTCGCTCTAGTCCCACGCTAAACGATTTAGGCCCAATTTCACCAAGGGTGCTACCGGAGAATAACTATGCCAAGAATAAAATTAATCGCCACAGTTGCTCGTGGACAATAATAAGTTTCACCAGTTTATTCATACCTTAGATTAGCTATAATATTCTTCGAAATAGTGTTTTTAGTTGTATATGGCAGGTATTAATGTTTTTTTTTAATTCAAATACAAGCTAGCCCCTGACTGCTATCTCACCTGGTGGTAAATGATGATGCAGTCTAAGATGGAAGTGGGCTGACCTGGAAGAAGTATGGCAGTTTTCATTAAACCCTTAGGTCAAATGAGATTATACGACAGTTTGAAGTTTCAATAGGTACCTATCTGTCAATGTCAACTGACATTGATTGTAATGTTACTTGTCCACCGTTACTATGGTTACGTGTTTGATTTTATTTTGATTTTATTCAAAGAATAATCTCGCTATCCCTTTCAAATCGGCGGTATAGGACTACTCTCGTATATCTTATTCTTAGACTAGCTGATGC
The DNA here is from genome assembly GCF_905333055.1 of Maniola jurtina. Classification (NCBI taxonomy): domain Eukaryota; kingdom Metazoa; phylum Arthropoda; class Insecta; order Lepidoptera; family Nymphalidae; genus Maniola; species Maniola jurtina. Next base: position 1,631,466 of record NC_060053.1, read on the forward strand.
CCGCAGCTTCGCCCGCGTGGATTGGTCAGATCCCCTGCAGCATCAGGATTGAGGAGTTGGACTCCAAATTTTTTATGAAACAATGTCGCAAAGTTCCTCTATCGATTAAAAAAAAAATTACGCAAATCGGTTCAGAAATCTCAGAGATTTCGGTGTACATAGGTAGAAAAACACAACTTCCTTTTTGAAAGTCGGTTAAAAAAGTAGCCTATGTTACACCCTGGTCAATCCTCTACTTGTCTGTGAAAATCCCGTCAAAATCGGTTCAGCCGTTCCAAAGATTAGCCTTTTCAAACAGACAGACAGACAGACAAAAATTTTAAAAACGTGTGATTCAGTTAAGGTATATCGTTCAAATAACCCTATGAGCTTAATATGAGGTAGTTATTTCGAAATTACAGACAGACACTCCAATTTTATTTATTAGTATAGATTAAATTTTTGGTGAAATGAAAATTTGGTTATCTGAGAGTAACTTACGACTTTATCTGGGTATATAATTTTTATTTATTTTATAAGGCAATCAAAACAGATTACAATATTTTATAATTCTAACCTGTTTTTAAATAATTTAACCACATTTTGATCTTATTGTAACCCTAGATCGCACAACATGACCAGGGTTTAAAGCACGCTTAGTTATTTATTTCATGTTGATGAAATTGGACCTTAGTAACACGGATCAGAGGGCCATGCTCTAATTTAGATTTTAATATCTTTTTGATCCACCTGGGACCTAGCTATTTTCCGAAATACATCGCAAAGGTATAATGAAGGTCGCCTTTCATATTCTAATATTAGGGCTCGACCTTTACATGGCAGTTTAGGAATTGAGCCGAAGAATATTAATTTCTTTTGAAATAGATGGTTCAGAAATGCCTATCGAAATATTCTATACGCTTACAAGTACGCTTAGTATTCAAAAAGATATTTTTTTTTTTGTATCCAATAAAATGAGAAGTGGAGATTCCTTTTGAGGTACGGAATGTTATGTGAAAAAAATGATAAAGTGCTATTTCTCCTACGATAATATGGGACAGACACACTTTCCCATTTATATTATGCGTAGTGATTTTCACCTGAAGGAAATTTTGCAACGTCACTGCAGAACAATTTTTCATGTCTTCACTATTTAGTATAGTGAAGTGTTGTCTAAACTCCCTCGTGCGAGGTGTCCGTGTTCGCGTGGGAGTGAAGGGAGATTTCAGTTTGGGAGCGCCCAAGGACGTACCCTTCGGAGGTTAGGGCTAGAAGACATGCGAGTTAATCCATATCGGACAAACTACCATGTAACTTGCTGACTCGTGACTTTTTTACTATATACAAGTTAGCGCTTGACGGCAATCTCACCTGGTGGTAAGTGATGATGCAGTCTTAAGATGAAAGCGGGCTAACCTGGTAATCACTTACCGCAGTGGTGAGAGCTGTGCTCTTAGGTATAAGTGGGAGAATCTAGGTACGATTCTCTATTTCTCGTAAGATAGTATAGAACGCTTTTAATAATTTTTTAGTGCTTAAAGAAGTTTATATTTTTGTTTTATGTATGTATCGTAATAACAAAATACATCAGATAAATCTGGAAAAAAAAATTTTTTTGGCCGGGGCACTATCTAAAGTAATGTGCAGAGCTTCCTCGCCTGCTCCGATAAATGGCAAGCTAGGACGCTGTTACTCATCCCTACATCCAAGGCTTGAGGAAGATGACGTCGACGCTGAGTCGCGTTCCGCTCATACTCAATCAGCACATGTTAAACGTCCTCAATGAGATATAGGTATAACTCGGTCAAGCTAAGTTTGCACCTCGCTGGAATGCGGCGCGTCTCCCACTTCCCCGCTCACCTCCCCGCGGTCGTCTTGTCGCGCCAGTACGGTTCGCATACCGTACCAAAACGTCAGTGTGACGTAATCGACGCGAGGTGCAAACTTAGCTTGACCGAGTAGTAGAGTGCAAGCTTGGTTTTAAACCCCCAACCCAAAAAGAGGGGTGTTATAAGTTTGACGTGTGTATCTGTGTATCTGTCTGTGGCATCGTAGCTCCTAAACTAATGAACCGATTTTAATTTAGTTTTTTTTTTGTTTGGAAAGGTGGCTTGATCGACAGTGTTCTTAGCTATAATCCAAGAAAATCGGTTCTGCCGTTTGAAAGTTATCAGCTCTTTTCTAGTTACTGTAACCTTCACTTGTCGGGGGTGTTATAAATTTTTAATTTACACTTGTGTAGTTACAAGAAATTCAAGTCAATCTGGGGCTGGATGACTCGAGTTCATTTACGGGTAGATTGATTATTATTAATTTCGGCCGCAAATCGCCCTTTAAATAATCCGCTACTTTCCTAACCCCACTAGGCACTTTTACCTGAACGTTTTTCCTTATATTGCGATGTTTGCCCCGTACACATTACGTCAGACAAGATACGTCAAGGTGTTAGGGGATTACAAACTGAACCGACTTGCAAGTTTACAGAGTGCCTTGAAAACTTTCCTGACAGCTTTTTATCTTGTACTAGAGACCCACTCCGTCTTCACACGGATAGTTTGAGAGAAGTTATTCTACCATATATTGTTTTTCGGGTTCCGTACCTCAAAAGGAAAAACGGAGCCCTTATAGGATCACTTTGTCGTCTGTCTGTCCGTCGTGTCTGTCAAGAAACCTATAGGGTACTTCCCGTTGACCTAGAATCGTGATCGTGAAAATAAAATAACTATATCACGTGGGGTATCATATGAAAGGGCTTTACCTGTACATCCTAAATCAGATTTTTATTTATTTTTATGTATTTATCGTGCACAATGTTGGAAAAAATACCCGAGTACGGAACCCTCAGTGCGCAAGTCTTGGCCGTATTTTTTGTGTTACTTGTGGCAAACCCCTTTTTTTTTTATCGCTGGGAAATGCTTTAACGCATCCCTCCCGGAAGCAGAGCTGATCATGCTGCTTCCGGGGGGGTATGTGGGACTCGCTGGCAACCAGAATACCCACTAAAACCCAGCGGGGCCGTCTGCGTCATAACGAGACGACACAGGAACGCGGTTTGCATACCACTGTGCCGTCTAGGCAAGCGCGCTCCATCTTAGGCTGCTTCATCAGTTGCTAAAAGATCTGATTGCAGCCAAGCGCTTGTCTATAAATTGTTGAAGTTTAAGGGTGGCTGTCCGAACGAAGTCGCGGGAATCAGCTAGTCAACTAGTATAATATTATAAAGGTGAAAGTTTGTGTGTATATGTGTGTTTGTTACTCTTTCACGCAGACTATTGGACGAATTTGGCTATTTGGAATGAAGATAGCTTATACGCCGTGTGTTAGTACACATAGGCTACTTTTTATCCCGGAAAATCAATGAGTTCCCACGGGATTTAAAAAAAAAAATCTAAATCCACGCGAACAAAGTCGCGGGTGTCATCTAGTAACTGATATATTTATCCATCTCTTTGAGCGTCCTTGCACCCTCATTCGCGCGGCATTTAGGAGAAATGTCAGCGCGCAGACATATCGACAGGATGCGATAGCCACATCCCAGCGATAGTGGGTTACTGGACTATACGCGTAGACTATTATTATTACGAGTATCAAGATATCGGCACAGTTTTGCGTTTCACTTGATTAAAGAATTAATTCTAATTCAAAATTTTTTTATTCAATTTTACAGCTGTGATAGCCTCGTTGTTAGAACCTTCGGCTCCTAATCGAAAGTCGGGGGTTCGATCCCGGGCACGCACCTCTAACTTTTCAGTTATGTGCGTTTTAAGCAATTAAATATCACTTGCTTTAACGGTGAAGGAAAACATCGTGAGGAAACCTGCATGCCTGAGAGTTCTCTATGTACTCAAAGGTGTGTGAAGTCTGCCAATCCGCATTGGGCCAGCGTGGCAGACTAGACAATTATAACTAGACTAATTGATAGCTAGATTCGAACTTGTACTGCATTGGTTTTGTTTGCCTTAGCACTTTTGCAGGTATTTGTATTTCAGTGATTGCTGCCCACAAAATGTTATTTGCAAACAGTCCCCTGGGTGTGGGAGCCATAAATATTGGTTGTGGGGGACAGGGGACTGGCGTCAGGCGTCAGTTGAGAATATATCCCCTGACATTTTTGGAATTACGTTGTTATGCCGACAAAGACGACCAGTGGCGGTCAATAGAAGTTTATGTATATTTTACAGAACAAGTGTAAATTAAAAATTTATAACACCACCGACAAGTGAAGATTACAATAACTAGAAAAAAGCTGATAACTTTCAAACGGCAGAACCGATTTCCTTGGTTGGTTGGAACACTCTCGATCAAGCCACCCTTTCAAACAAAAAAAAAAAAACTAAATTAAAATCGGTTCATTAGTTTCGCAGCTACGATGCCACAGACAGTTACACAGATACACACGTCAAACTTATAACACCCCTCTTTTTGGGTCGGGGGTTAAAAAATAAAACTAACGCTCTAACTATCTTAGTTTTTTTTTATATTAACAAAACCAATCCTCTAGAAACAGTTAGTTTTGCGGTGAAGCTATAGTGATTGTTACCGTTTTACTTCTGTGGTACGGAACTTTCGGCGCGCAAGTCTGACTCGCACTTGGCCTGTTTTATCTTTATTCCCATCATTTTTCCCTAGAAAAAAAGTAGCCTATTTCCGTCTCTTCAGAATGCATAACCCTGCCAAAAATCAATCGCTTTAGCGTTAGCCTTGGCCTTTGAGGTTACGAACAGATTGACTGTCATACACTTTCGCATTTTCAGTGCTGAAAAATACATTGATTAATTGCGAATTCCGATGCGAGTGGTGAACCTACTCATCATCATCTCAACCGATCTCATTGATGGCCCACTACTGAGCACTGGTCTCCTCTCAGAATAGGAAGGATTTAGCTCATAGTCCACCATGCCGACTAAGTGCGTATTAGCAGACTTTACATTCCTTTAATGAAATGAAATGAAATTTATTTATTTGCTGAATATCAGTTGTTGAGTTCAAAAATATAACTAAGTAGCGACCTTCATATTCTACTTCATAACATGGTCTGAGAGTTCTTTACAACATGGTAAAGAACACTCAGACATACTGGTTTCTTCACGATGTTTTCTTCACGATATATACCTAAGTAAATGATGCTTCAAAAGAACATACCTCTGAAAGTTTGAGATGCGTATCTAGGATTGAACCTTCGACTTCCCGAGGCGAGGAAATATTATACTTATTTATATTTCGATGATACTTATGATACTTACTGTACTGCCTGGTTACCTATACAATATTGTGAACTTCCACTAAACCCATTTCATTTTTTTCAATGTTAATTTAAAACAACACAAACATTGCGAAAGTTAAACGAAAGTAGGTATATCTTCCGTTCCTTATGGAAATACAATAGCTACGCATTTCCTTTAGCAATGATGTAATAATTAACTGTGACCAACAAAGAATTGAGAATTAGATTTGGTCAAGCGATCACAATACAAGCACCAGTAAAAGTAGAGATGCTCCAAATTAAAAGTGTAAATTAAAAATTTATTACACCCCCGCGACAAGTGAAGGTAACAGTAACTAGTTAAACGAGAACTAGTTAAACTAGAAAAGAGCTGATAACTTTCAAACGGCTGCACCGATTTTATTGTAGCTAAGAACACCCTTGATCAAGCCACTTTTCAAACAAAAAAAAACTAAATGAAAATCGGGTCATTAGTTTAGGAGCTACGATGCCACAGACAAATACACAGACACACAGATACACAGATACACACGTCAAACTTATAACACCCCTCTTTTTGGGTCGGGGGTTAAAAATTAACAACCAGTGACAGATTCAATACAAGCGGACAGACAATGTTGTTAGTATGTAATTCGATTTTACATCCTCCTCCGTACCCGAAGGATGCCAACGTGATCCTATTACCTTCGCTTTCCGTCCGAACCGTAATAGCCAGAGAGTTGAAATTTTTACCCGACTGCGGCAAATCCAAAAGGAAGGGTTATGATTTTAGCAGTCTATGTATGTATGTATGTATGTTTATATGTATGTGAGTATATGTTTGTATCCAGATTCGGTGTTTTCCACGGTACCGCCTAAACTACTGGGCCGATTTTGATGAAAATTGTCCTAGCGGATGTTACATGAAAAAATGTGGGGGTCTCCAAATTTTTTTTTTTGCTATTGTATTGAGTGGGATGTCAAATGAAAGAGGAAAAAATTCTGAGTTCATAAATGTAAATGTACTACAACATTAAAATATACCAAGCGACAGAAAAACTATTTTACTATAATATTTCGTCGTTTATTAAGACGATCGCAGTCGGGCTTTAGTTTTCAACTTTATCTTGTTACAGAATGTGTATTTCTATTGCTGCTATAACAATAAATAATAAAAAAAAAACAAAATGGCCGCTATGAAAATTTAAAAAGTTAGTGTTATTTCTTGTTCGACGGTACGGAATCCTTCGTATGTGAGTCCGATTCGCACTTGACCGTATTTTTGATAGAACTACTCTTCGTGTTTTATTTTTTATACCAATTTCAACAATATTTTTTAACCCCCGACCCAAAAAGAGGGGTGTTATAAGTTTGACGTGTGTATCTGTCTGTGGCATCGTAGCGCCTAAACGAATGAACCGATTTTAATTTACTTTTTTTTTGTTTGAAAGGTGGCTCGATCGAGAGTGTTCTTAGCTATAATCCAAAAAAATTGGTTCAGCCGTTTAAGAGTTATCAGCTCTTTTCTAGTTTTCTTGTAGAAAAGAAGGTTAGATAACCGTTAGGTTCTTAATATTATGTCAATTGACAAATTTATGTCAAGCTGTCAAGATGCCTTCACTTGGTCGGGGGTGTTATAAATTTTTAATTTACACTTGTAATTAAATAAAGGGTAGTTTTTGTTGTTTTTAATAAAACTACTTCATAGGTGATCGTCCATTCAGTTTTAATTTAATACCATTAAATCTCCCATTTGGGGTAGTAAATAACTGAGTTCATACAATAATGTGTACAGTAATAGGCGAAATGTATGTCTGTATGTGTACAAATGGCTAGTCGATGACCGATACAGCGCTCAAAGCGATGCAGTGGAAATAAATATGCCCACGTGTGTCTCTGCTAAGACAGTACCGTCAGCAAATACCGCTGGACATTCTTTTTTATAAAACAAGTGTAAATTAAAAATTTTCAACACCCCCGACCAGTGAAGGTTACAGTAACTAGAAAAGAGCTGATAACTTTCAAAAACTTGGAGTTTTCCAAAACATCATTTTCAAATAAATAATAATGTATATCTAGGCAACGTCCATCTTGACAGCTTGACATTTGTCTATTGACTTAATATTAAGAACCTAACGGTTATCTAACCTTCTTTTCTACAAGAAAACTAGAAAAGAGCTGATAACTCTTAAACGGCTGAACCAATTTTTTTGGATTATAGCTAAGAACACTCTCAATCAAGCCACCTTTCAAACAAAAAAAACTAAATTAAAATCGGTTCATTCGTTTAGGCGCTACGATGCCACAGACAGATACACAGATACACAGATACACAGACACACAGATACACAGATACACACGTCAAACTTATAACACCCCTCTTTTTGGGTCGGGGGTTAAAAAAGAAGAATATTAGCCATATTAATCTGTAAACATGACTGTTATTCCCCTTTCCCCTCCCAATTAAGGTAAAAGGCAATGTTTCCTATATTTGATCAAGGTTAGACAAATCGTGCAACAATGTTTCCTTTATTTGATCAAGGTGAGACAAATAGTGTAACAATGTTTCCTATATTTGATCAACGTGAGACAAATAGTGCGGCAATGTTTCCTATATTTGATCAAGGTGAGACAAATAGTGCAACATGTTACCTATATTTGATCAAGGTGATATATGATTTACGCCGCTCTTTTAAATTCGGTTCTGTATTGCAAATAGAAATGGAAAGATTTTTTATTCAAATAATTTTTACAAGTACTTTTGAATCGACAATTGTTTCGGAATTCTACTGCTGCATACCAAGAAAACCCAGCAAGAAACTCAGCGGTTGTTTGCCTATAGTTTGTTCATTGAAGATGAATAAAACGTTGTAATTACCAATTACACTTCTGTTTTCGCTCACTGCACACAAATTTGAGCTCATTTCCAAGTAAAACGGTTGTCTGGTAGAGATTGCTCTAAGCAATAAGGCCGCCTTTGCACACAACTGTTTTTTCTGTTTTCTTCTTTCTGTGTTGTGTTCCTTTGCATGTGTTTTTGTGTGCAATAAAGAGTTCTATCTATCTATCTAAAATGATCTAAAATTGTGCAAAACTGCTGCTTTTTTGGTGTCGTTACTTAAAAGGGCTAATCGTCCGCGCCGGTAATAGAAGGCGGTTCCGGTTGGACATCGATCCACAAACAGTACTATTTCGGGCACAGCCTTACTGTTCTCCGGTTGTTCATGATGCAACTACGACTCTTATGTTCCTGTATGATGTATTCGAGAGCAATGTATTCAAATTGAGTTTTTAACCCCCGACCCAAAAAGAGGGGTGTTATAAGTTTGACGTGTGTATCTGTGTATCGGTGTATCTGTGTATCTGTCTGTGGCATCGTAGCTCCTAAACTAATGAACCGATTTTAATTTAGTTTTTTTTGTTTGAAAGGTGGCTTAATCGAGAGTGTTCGTAGCTATAATCCAAGAAAATCGGTTCAGCCGTTTGAAAGTTATCAGCTCTTTTCTAGTTATTACTGTAACCTTCACTTGTCGGGGGTGTTATAAATTTTTAATTTACACTTGTCTAGCTCAGAAAAGTTACTAAAACCTTACAGGTACAGAAGGCTCACTACGAAAAGATGTTTAATTAACAGGGCTCTCTCCGTCACTTACTCCATACAATCGTAGTCCCAATTTCATTTGAAAATTAACCAACCAAAGTTAATGAAATTTTGCAGACATATTCTAGAAACTAATATCTGTGCCTGTGGTGTTTTAGATTTTTCTAAAAATATGTAGTTTTAAAATTACAGGGGCTCAAAGATTCGTACGTGAATTTTTAAGACCGCGTAACTTTGAAACCGCATATTTTAACGGAAATCTGAAAAACCAGAGGCATAGATATTAGTTCCCGAAACGTTTCTACAAAATTCCAATGAGTATGATTGGTTAGTATTCCAATGAGAGACGAACTACGTTTGTATGGAGCGAGTGACGGAGAGACCCCTCTTAAATAGCGATTCTTGTTCTTTACACTTGTTCATTTATTTTTTATCGCAAAGGCTGATAGCATTAATTTACTAACATTGTAATCTAGCCTATGTATGAGTGAAGCTCATAAGCAATTTTATATTAACCTAAACTTATAAACTTTCGTATGCCTAAGAATCGGTCCATTGACTTATATTAGTTTATAGTTTTTATTGGAATACACTTTTGTGTGTTCTTTAAACTACACTAGCACTATACTTTTACTTATACGTATAACGTGTGTTCTTTGAATTGCACTAGTATCATACTTTCACTATGACTACAGTAGCTAAAATCGGTTCATTAGATTTGGAGCTACGATGCCACAGGCAGATACACAGATACACACGTCAAACTTATAACAGCCCTCTTTTTGGGTCGGGGGTTAAAAATCACGTCCAACCCTGTGCTCTGCAGTTGAGGTGTGGCTGAAGGAAAACCAACAAAATAAACACGTTTGCATTTATAATATTAAGTAGGATGTTGGAAAAAGTAGGTACCTAAGCTAAAGAAGCAGAACTGAAGCTAAATTTTTTCTTATTTGAATATTTTTGACTATAAAATACGTTTAAACAGATCTCCATTATCGTTAACCCGTGGCCTACAATCTATTTGATAGCAACAGTATATTTGGCATGGGGTACCTATATTTTATATTTTTATGTTCATACCGGTATGAAGTCCAGCTTTTACGAGCTTTGTGTGCCTTTTCGCGCGCTGGTCGCGTCGCTGTTGATAGAAGCACAACAATAAAATATCGCGAAGAAAACATTCTGATTGCTTGGCGCGCAGCCAGACATCTGGCGATATGCTAGCGTATGCTAGGGTTGTCGCCTGCATGCCTACTCCGTACCTCAATGGCTATGTTTTTTATAATTTTTTTATTAGATACACATTACAGATTATGACAATAATAACCAAGTAATGCAAGCCAAAAAAAGTATGTACAGATTACAGATACAGTAATAATATAATGGACGTGTCGTCTTAGAACGAATTATACACCAAAAACCAAAATTTTTGAAAACAGAACTAAACATTTGCCAAAAATGTAATTTAGGGTCTAAGTGCTAATGTCCGAACTCCTTATGTGCTATGTAATTTAGGGCCGATTAGTACTGGAACGTTTAATTTTTTTTAATTTTCATAACGGCCATTTTGAAATTTTTATGATTTGTTGTTATAGCGGCAATAGAAAAACTCTACCTTTTACGGTTCACGAGATACAGTCCGCTGACAGATAGATAGACGGATGGACAGCGGAGACTTAGTAATAGGGCCCCGTTTTGGCACCCTTCGGGTACGGAACCGTAAAAAGAGTTAAAGCGAAGAGTAGATGGCAACTGGCAACCCTACTGAGTACAGTCGAGGAGCAAACTGTTAGCGAATTTGAATAATTTTATTTAGTCGTAGAGTGTTTTGTGCTTGCGTTACATCACTCCCGATCGATGCTATATCCCGTAGCGTTTGTAAACTTTACACGCCTTTTCCTTACACGTGTTTACAAGCGTCTGTTTGATGCGTTACCTACACGTCGTTACTGACTTTTCCACTATAAATAATGAGATCGTTCGATCGCGCTGAAAAGTTCAATGTTGTACCTTGAAATAAGCTTTGCATAAACAAGGTGTAAACAGAACGCTACCAAAAACGAAAACAGGTGATAGTACTGATAAGGTACCAAAAAAACGCGTTTTTTTAATACTGTATTGTTTAAAAGTTCATAATATATTACAAATAAAACATCTGACTGGCGCTAGAGGTAAACTAACGTTACGCAAATAGGCCACTCGGGGTCAATGCTGCGTCGTAGGCCGGGCATTGATCCGAGTTTTTCACGCTATAAACCTATTGCAGGTTTAAAAAAACTAAATCACTAGAACTACAAAATAAGGCAAATAGTTACTGGCATTGGATTGTGTTTTTAGGTACTTAAACCTAAGTTTTTGCTAGCGTTCTGGATACACCTTGTATGTTTCTTAAGGTACATTTATTTGTTAATTCATTGAAATCGTTAGATTACAAAATCAAAGACTTCACTTTCGTTACCCGTGGTGAGGTATGTTTGTTTGCTGGTTTATTTGTTCGTTGGTTTGTCCTTCAATCACGTCACAGCAGAGCAACGGATTGACATGATTTTTGGATGAAAAGTCAAGTATTTTAGAAAAAATCAAACAAATGCGTCATCGACAGTACTCGGTTACTTTACGACTGGATTTCATAATCGCGTCCCCGTTATAACATGGCGTAAATATTTGTACTCGTACATAATATTATGTGTTTCGTGCATATTCACATCTGCCGTATCTTTGACTTTGACATTGCGTGTCATTGCCCTGACATGCGCCTGACATTCAGCGACACGGATGGTAATGCTGAAGGCCTCCACAGGTAGTTTAGAATTCTAAAATTGCATAGAACAAGTGTAAATTAAAAATTTATAACACCCCCGACAAGTGAAGGTTACAGTAACTAGAAAAGAGCTGATAACTTTCAAACGGCTGAACCGATTTTCATGCATCATAGCTAAGAACACTCTCGATCAAGCCACCTTTCAAACAAAACAAAAACTAAATTAAAATCGATTCATTAGTTTAGGAGCTACGATGCCACAGACAGATACACAGATACACACGTCAAACTTATAACACCCCTCTTTTTGGGTCGGGGGTTAATTATTAGGTAGGTACTATACGATGCCCGCGACTTCGTCCACGTGGATATCTGTTTAAGAAATCCCACGTAATCCCCCTCTGTATAAGAAATCCAACCATGGATTTTTACGGGATACAAAGAAACTTATGTGTTAATCCAAGATGTAATATATGTTGATTCCATTACCAAAGGCATTACCTTTCGGCCGAAATTGATAAAATCAGTCTAGATCCGTGCGACGCGACGTTGTTAGTTTTCAAAAATACCATATATTCCGTGCAAAATGACTTCCCATGCGCCATTTTAACTCTAAAGATCAACTGTCATGTCAAAGTATGGTTCACTTTTAAAATAAGGATTAAAATCATATTTTTGACATGACATTTGACAAATAAAGTTAAAATGGCACGTGAGAACTCATTTTTTATGCATTCTACAATTTCGGACAAATGACAACGTTGCTAAGTAACCTATCGACAGATTTCAGATAGGATTGATTTATTAGACGATTCAATAAAGCTTGTAACGATCTATTTGAAGTAGGGTATATTTTGGAGATTGCTTGGAATGTAATGACTAGGGAATCATTAAATAGCTGTAAAATTAATAGCAAATTTTACGATATGAAAACATACCGACTTAATGACGAGAGAATAGCGATAGTAAAAAAGATTTATTAACGATTCGCGGGCCGTAATCTTTTATGTTACATCTTTTAATCTGGTATTCTGGTTATAACTTCATCAGTTCCAAAATGTTGTAGGTATAGAAGTTGGCGTTACTTTACGTAAGTCCATGATATACTGGAAACCAGAAGCTTAATTTGCTATAATTTTGCTTTGCTTAATTTGTTTACCACCCCTACCGGCAAAGCCGTGCCGCCAAGCAATTTAGCGTTCCGGTACGATGCCGTGTAGAAACCAAAGAAATATCTAAGCTATGGGTTTAATAAAAACTGCCATACCCCTTCCAGATTAGCCCGCTTCCATCTTATACTGCATTATCACTTACCACCAGGTGAGATTGCAGTCAAGGGCTAACTTGTATCTGAATAAAAAAAAAATCGCTGAAACAGATAAATCTGTATGGTGCAACATGCAGCATGGGATATGCACCGCCTGCCCTGCCACTTCTTTTACATTTAGGAAAAGCTAGCCACCAAGCAAGCATTATTATTTTTAATCCATTGAAGGTTTTCTACAAATAATATTTTAATACACTCAATAAAGCAGCAATGTAGAACCAATCAATGTCATATGAGCTCGATGTCTATCATTCAGTGTGACTTCGTCTGTGTTGGTGTTAGCTGGCGGGTGTGCTCTATCTTTTTTGGAGTGTTTTTTTTTTTTTTTTGTTAAAACTGACTGGAAAGCGCTCTAAGGGGGTGCCGTGCGTGTGTCGGCGAGCGCCGGTACAGACGAGGTCCATACTTGTATAGTTTAACTAACTTGTTACAAATAACTACAAACTTGACATTGGCTAATCTTTGTAAAGACAGACGAGAGAGAAAAAAAACATTCAGTGTTAGACACTGAGTTAGAGAACCACCCCGCTTATTGCCATGTAGATGCTTCTTCAAAACTTTCCACCAAATCTCTGACCATGATGTCAGTTAATAAATACCGATAGACTAATGGATATGTCCGAACGTCTCTCTTATTAAGGGTACACTTCTTACGTGCTTCTCTATACACGCGTATTACGCCTATTATTCTATTATATGTTGTTCTAGATCTATAACTAAGCCATATATCGATTTATCTCTCCATTATCTATGCCCTAAAACAATTAATATAGACAAAATTGTATTAATTTTAAATGTTATGGCGTCAGAAAAATTTCTTTTTTAGTACAAATTTTCAAAAAAACTAGAAAATTGAAAAATTAACAACTTCATGTCACGCTTTACTTCATAATAATTTCAGACGTCTTTAGTTTGTGTAAAAAAATGTTTCTTTTTGGCCAAAAATAGACGTAATTCAAAACTTTTCAATTTTCACTTTACCATTTTCGACTAAAAAATCTTGAATCTCATGCAAAATTCATTCACCCGGCCTCTCTCGGGGTGAGGTGCGGTTAGAGGGAAATAATGACACGCACAAATACCGTTGGTTCCGTCTTCTGTGGAAACAGCACAGCAAAAAGAAAGAAAGTGTTTATTTGGTGCCACAGAAATAACATAATATATACAAGTGTAAATTAAAAATTTATTACACTCCCGACAAGTGAAGGTTACAGTAACTAGAACAGAGCTGATAACTTTCAAACGGCTGAACCGATTTTCTTTGATTATAGCTAAGAACACTCTCGACCAAGCCACCTTTCAAACAAAAAAAAAACTAAATTAAAATCGGTTCATTATTTTAGGAGCTACGATGCCACAGACAGATACACAGATACGTCAAACTTATAACCTCTCTTTTTGGGTCGGGGGTTAATAAGCTCGAAATAAGATGAGATGCGTGGTGTGTGGTATGAAAAAGGACTCCACTCGGTTTTTTCTGCGCCTGTGTCGGGAAGCAACGAGTTCTCGCTTCCATGAAGCGGGCTCTTAAAGGTAGTTTGCCGCGAATAACCAAAATAATGCACATTACACGCCAAAACGTGTAAGCTTTACGCAAACATATTGCAATAAACACTCCAACTCCCGATAGTGCAGTTAGCTGGAATTGAATGCTGTTTAACGCTAAAAGCTTGGTATCTCTCCAAAACACCGTTGATCTATCGAATCCCATAAACCAGCGTAATTTGCTTAAACTGCCATGAGAATGGGGAATCAACTGTTAACCTTAGCCAAATCAGTAATAGATTCATTACTAATTTCTGAGCTATAAAAAGATTTTATAGTTTCTAATTTTAGATAACACAAGTGTGAATTAAAAATTTATAACACCCCCGACAAGTGAAGTTTACATTAACTAGAAAAGAGCTGATTTTCAAACGGCTCAACCGATTTTCTTGGATTATAAAACTAATAAAACTCTCGATCAAGCCAAGCCACCTTTCAAACAAAAACAAAAAAACTAAATTATAATCGGTTCATTAGCTTAGGAGCTACGATGTCATAGACGGATACACAGATACACACGCCAAACTTATAACACCCCTCTTTTTGGGTCGGGGGTTAAAAATTAAAAATTGAATGCCCGTTTTCAGTTAAGTATAAAT
The DNA here is from genome assembly GCF_905333055.1 of Maniola jurtina. Classification (NCBI taxonomy): domain Eukaryota; kingdom Metazoa; phylum Arthropoda; class Insecta; order Lepidoptera; family Nymphalidae; genus Maniola; species Maniola jurtina. The sequence goes on from NC_060053.1 coordinate 1,646,481, forward strand.
ATTGAAAATATGAATAGGACTTAGTATGAAGAACAGGACGGTGTCACCAAAAAGTGTGTAAGAATTAAAAACCTCGTGAACAAAGTGTAAGTGAAGTGCATCACAAGTAGTGGTATGTAATGATGGTGGTATGAGTTCCCCGGACGATGGCTGCGGCGTGCGCCGGCGCCGGAGCATCAAAAGGCTTCTGCGCAGCCTCACATCTGATAAACTTCAGACAGGTATTCAAATAATTTGGCGCGTTTGGTATTCTCGTAGCTTTAGTTTTAAGTTCATCATCAGTGCTTCATCAATCATGCTGCATCAAATGCTTCATAATTATATTCAATATTATTATTATGTTATGTTATTTTTTATTTAGGCTACCTGAGATACTGTTTTTTTTATACGTATAAAATTATTTATTTATTTTCTTAACCCACTTTTGATATATTTACTTAATTAATTCTGGTTTTTTTTTTAGTATCTAACTATGTATCACTCACTCAGACAAATTATTATAATTATTATTTTCGAGAAAATCTGTAATTAGCCATATTTATCGATGTAATTAGTATTAAGACTCTTATTAGTATTACTTCGCTGTAGATTTTCCTTCTATAAATAAAATAAAAATAAATAAAATAAATCAGTATTACCATTATATATTCATCATTCTGTTACGTATTCTACAATTTATTTTTAGTGACGATCAAAATCTATACTAATATTATAAATGCGAAAGTGTGTCTGTCTGTCTGTCTGCTACGTTTTCACGGCCCAACCGCTGAACCGATTTTAATGAAATTTGGTACAGACTTGGGATACATCCCGGGGAAGGACATAGGATACTTTTTATCCCGGAAAATCATAGAGTTCCCACGGGATTTAAAAAAATCGAAATCCACGCGGGCGAAGCTGCGGGCATCCCCTAGTTTTGAATAAATGCTTTAAGTTTGATAAAAAAAAGCTCTACGCATGTAATTTAATGCGTTCTCTTTATCTTGAACTAGAGGATGTCCGCGACTTCGTCCGCGTGGATTTAGGTTTTTTAAGATCCCGTGGGAACTGTTTGATTTTCCGGGATAAAAAGTTGCTTATGTCAATAACAGGGACGCAAGCTTCCTCGGTACCAAATTTCATACAAATCAATTAAGCGGATGGGTGTTTGGGAATCCCGTGGGAACTCTTTGATTTTCCGGGATAAAAAGTAGCTTATGTCCGTCCCCGGGATATAAGGTAACCCTGTACCTTTCGTTAGAATCGGTTAAATTGTTGGGCCGTGAAAAGGTAGCAGACAGACGGACAGACAGACACACTTTCGCATTTATAATATTAGTATGGATCAGGATAATCCTAAATTAATCGTAAAAGAAACATCTGAGTTTTTAAAATCCCTTCTAGTAATTATCTACTTACTGCGACTATTTTAGTTATTTAGTATTTAAAGTTACTAATATAAATTACGAACTACCAACAGCTGTCGCTTTTAAACTACGTTTGCCAAAAAAATTCAATCTCTCAGATCTCAACGATGTTTTAGACAGAGAAAATGTAATATTTTCCGCATTCTTGCAATTAATTATCTTGTTTGTTTGTTATTTCCATCTATTAGAAAAACAGACTTATTTTTGACTAGCTGACGCCCGCGACTTCGTCCGCGTGGATTTAGGTTTTTCGAAATCCCGTGGGAACTCTTTGATTTTTCGGGATAAAAAGTAGCCTATGTGCTAATCCAGGATATTATCTATCTACATTCTGAATTTCAGCCAAATCCGTCCAGTGGTTTTTGCGTGAAGGAGTAACAAACATACACACACACACACACACACACACACACACACACACACACACACACACACACACACACACACACACACACACACACACACACACACACACACACACACACACACACACACACACACACACACACACACACACACACACACACACACACACATACATACAAACTTTCGCCTTTATAATATTAGTGTGATGCGGAAAAGAAGAGATAGAGAGAGATCATCGGTGCAGGGTTGCTTTTCAATCTGTATTCTACAGGATATATTCCGGAGAGTGTGCTAAGGATATCCATACTAATATTATAAAACCGAAAGTGTGTCTGTCTGTCTGCTACTTTTTCACGGCCCAACAGTTTAACCGATTCTGACGAAAGGCACAGGGTTAGCTTATATCCCGGGGACGAACATAATCTACTTTTTATCCTGGAAAATCAAAGAGTTCCCACGGGATTCCCAAAAACCCATCCGCTTAACCGATTTGTATGTTTGGTACCGAGGTAGCTTGCGTCCCTGACATAGGCTACTTTTTGTCCCGGAAAATCAAACAGTTCCCACGGGATCTTTAAAAATCTAACTCCACGCGGACGAAGTCGCGGGCATCTTCTAGTAGGTTCATATATGCTTAGTAGTACTAAACCTATCCTATACTATATTGTATGTACTAAGTTAGTACATACAATACAGTATAGGATAGGTTCATACAAGGTAGTTAGTATGTGGTGTCCGGTCAGTAGGTTGTTAGTGTATTCAATATGAAATCAAAGCACTAGGGGCGGTCGAGCGTAGCCTGAATGTCTGCTCACGCCCGACGCTTTAATTAAAAGCTTTTGTTGTGGCGAGTGGCGAGCGAATGGCTCTTCTAATATGTACCATTCTAGTAGGTATATGAAATAGATTTTATGTTAGAACAAGTAAAATTTAAAAAAGCCCGACACATTTTTATTAGAATTTGACTGGACACTAATTTGTATTGGTCGGATAGTAATAACCGGTCTAATGAGAAAACTAGAAAAGAGCTTATAACTTTCAAACATCTGAACCGATTTTCTTGAATTATAGCTAAGAACACTCTCGATCAAGCAACCTTTCAAACAAAAAAAAAATATATTAAAATCGATTCATTAATTTAGGAGCTACGATGCCACAGACAGATACACAGATACACACGTCAAACTTATAACACCCCTCTTTTTGGGGCGGGGGTTAAAAAGACCATACAGTTTTTGACAAATAACAACGTTGCTGAGTAGCTTATCGACAAATCACATATAGGATCGCCTATTAATCTAAATTGTAAACCTACTTACATCTCGGATTTTAGTAACCCTTAACCGTTGAGGGGTTTTAAGGTTCTCGGGTCGGCAAGCGCGTAAAAGTTATATTGGATTTTGTTCTATTGTTATCTTCTTGCATCTCTTTGAAATACATGTTAATTAAACTGATACAAAAGGTTGTAGGGACTATTGAAGTATCTATTCAAAGGGAATAGAGATAGGTTTTTCTATAAGCCCTTTGTTTCTCCAGCAGTTGATGGAACAATGGCCAACTGAGTTGACCTGATGGAAGCTACTGAACTTTTAACTCAACAGTTGAGTTTCGTTTCTCATTTGGTTCGACTGAATTGTGTTCTGCTTGTGCCTCGTTGTTAATGACGTGCTAAAGTTATTAAAGAAAAAGACAAGTGTAAATAAAAAAAAAATATACCTAACACCCCCGACAAGTGAAGGTTACAGCAACTAGAAAAGAGCTGATAACTTTCAAACGGCTGAACCGATTTTCTTGGATGATAGCTAAGAACACTCTCGATTAAGCCACCTTTCGATCAAAAAAAAAAACTAAATTAAAATCGGTTCATTAGTTTAGGAGCTACGATGCCACAGACAGATACACACGTCAAACTTATAACACCCCTTTTTTGGGTCGGGGGTTAAAAAGCGTCAACTCAAATAAACCTTTACAAAGTGCTTTCATTGTAAATCTATCCTGGTTCAGATTATCCATTCACCCAGAAGAACTATTTTTATTTATTTAATTCTTAACTAAATTTTTAATCTGCGACCTTAGTTTTTTAAACCTGTGATTTTTAATTGGAATAATTTAGGCACACTTGCACAAGGGCAGTTAAACTGACAGTAATGCTGTTACTTTAACCTGTAAATGTGTATGATAGGGCTTACATTGTAATACTTAAAGCAGAGTGGTGGTTTGAGCTCCGGTATCCCTCTGACCAATGAGAGGGAAGCCTTTGCCCAGAAGTTGGACGTACATGGGCTGTAACTTGACCAGTGCTGGCATGTATTCATCTTATGTTTTTATCTACCAAATCGTGATTCTAGGTCAACGGGAAGTGCCCTATAGGTTTTCTTGACAGACACGACGGGCGGACAGACAGACAGACAGACAGATAGACAACAAAGTGATTCTATAAGGGTTCCGTTTTTCCTTTTGAGGCATGGAACTCAAAAAATATTAATTGTGTAGTATTAATGTGATGAAAATAGAAGTACATATAATATAATGTGTTGATATTTTTATATCTGATGCCCGCAGCTTCGCCCGCGTGGATTGGTCAGATCCCCTGCAGCATCAGGATTGAGGAGTTGGAATCCAAATTTTTTATGAAACAATGTCGCAAAGTTCCTCTATCGATTAAAAAAGAAATGACGCAAATCGGTTCAGAAATCTCGGAGATTTTGGTGTACATAGGTAGAAAAACACAACTCCCTTTTTGAAAGTCGGTTAAAAAAGTAGCCTATTTTACACCCTGGTCAATCCTCTACTTGTATGTGAAAATCCCGTTAAAATCGGTTCAGCCGTTCCAAAGATTAGCCTTTTCAAACAGACAGACAGACAGACAGATAGACAGACAAAAATTTTAAAAACGTGTGATTCAGTTATGGTATCGTTCAAATAACCATATGACCTTAATATGTGGTAGTTATTTCAAAATTACAGACAGACACTCCAATTTTATTTATTAGTATAGATACTTACTGATACTCTGATATGATACTTGATAGAGCAAAAAAAAAACGTATTTAAGATGAGTTGCTGCTGAGTTAGTGATGGTATTTTTTCTAGCGAAGACCGCGAGTATGCGAGCTCGCAACCGTTTCCGACGTACAGTCAATTTAGGTACGTTGACAAATTGTATCAATCACTATTCACTAGCCATGCTTAGCCATATCGACGGCTTAGAGTGAAAACCTCGTAAGTGTTAAAAGAAGTAACTTTTCAGGAGAAAGAAAAACTGCGTGCTGTAACTAACACAGCAGCGGCACTAACTGTAACTAACAGAAGCGAGTATTTACGAGTTTCTCATTTAATGTCATAGATGGCGTTACGAGTATCGAATGAAGAAATTAGTCAGATCAGGATGTGCGTTGCGAGGTTTTCTTCCTAGAAACGCAATAAAATAAATTCGAGCAAAAATGCATTCCCGAGGTTTTCACTCTAAGACGACGATATTATTATTATTAACTAGCTGAAGACGTACACCATTTATTGGTGGAATGTGTTCAGAACGAGGCGGAGAGATGGGAGATATTCTCCATTTTCAATTTCCCATTCTTCGCCAGGTCGGCAGCTGTAACAGTGCCCTATCCCAACCTCTGTCGGATGAGGCTAGGGCTCTGTTACAGTTATCCAAAAAGGCCTTACGTAAATAGATGTTCTCATAAATTCAGATGTCTTACGGAGTGTCATATTCCTCAAGGAAAAAACTCCTAAAATAAAGAATTTAAAAAAAACTAGCTGACGCCCGCAACTTCGTTCGCTGAATTTAGGTTTTTCAAAATCCCGTAGGACCTCGGAGTTTTCGGGATAATAAATAGCCTATGTGCTAATCCAGGGTATAATCTATCTCCATTCGAAATTTCAGCCAAATCCGTCCAGTATTTTTTACGTGAAAGAGTAACAGACATTCACACATACATACACACAAAATTTCGCCCATATAATATTAGTGTGATTATTCCGAAAGTTCCGTGTTTGTAGGTTTGTTCTTCAATCACACCGCAACAGAACAATTCGACTAATTCAACTCAACGTGATTTTTGCATGGACATAACTTTAAAGACTTGCACCTTGCATGCCTAACTTGCGCCCCACGAGAAAAGTTTGTTTACTTATTTACTCGGGTATCTGTATGACACGGGAAAATGTGTAGACAAAATTTTCTCGTTAAATGTTAGGCCAACTGGAAAATGGCATCATAATATAGAAAGAAAGAAAGAAAGAAAATGTATTTATTTGTTGTTATCTCTTTTGTGTTTCATCATAATCAGTTATTATTCATAATCTAGTTAATGTAAGTGGCACTGCCGTTTCAATTAGATGTAAATAGATAGGCCACTTTTTAGCTCGGAAAAATCAGAGTTCTCACGTAAATTTTTAAAACCCTTAGAACAGTCAGTGAAATATTTTGTTTTGTTTCAGGTAAGCATTTTTGCATTCTGATTCCTCACTCGTACAAGGAAGTTAAAAGGTAAGTAAGATATAAACATAATTATGGGTGGCTTTCGAAAACAGATCTCTATGGAAACTAAAGGACTCAAAATTAAATCGCATGTTTTGGATCAGCGACGTCTGTGCGCGTTTTGGAAGGTTACGTGTTGTGAGCTTTTGCGGACGTTGTACAGCTACTCGTCAATAGATGGCGTTACATAAAGTTTTTTACACTTAGGAGAAAGCTTTATTTTTACGCAATTCGTGTGTTTGCCAAGTTCATAATAGATATTAATTATACCAAAAAATTACGGTAGGTAATAGTCATTATCACAGGCTCGGAAAAAGCATTATTCGTATTTAAGCATTTTTATTATTTTGAATAAATAAAATAATTTAGGTAATATGGCTTGAAAATTGGACTATTTTTCAGCTCCGGGGTCGGGTTTTGATGCTCAGCGTTCCAAGTCCAGAATTCTGGAGTTACATATATGTATAAATCAGGATTTGATTTATATAACTCCAGAATAAATGAATCCTTTTTCAAATCACTACTGTACCAATCTTACGCACCTCTAAGTACCTACTTATTTTATTTTAGTAATTATTTTCTAGTTTTATAATGCTTCTTTTTTACTTTGCCTGTGTGAGCTCAATCTAAAATAGAAAATTGACTCATTCATATGACCAAACATCACTATTATAATGCCCGCGACTTCGTCCGCCTGGATTTAGTTTTTTATAGATCCCGTGGGAACTGTTTGATTTTCTGGGATAAAAAGTTTTCTATGTCAATAACAGGGACGCAAGCTACCTCGGTACCAAATTTCATACAAATCGGTTGAACGGATGGGTCTTTAGGAATCCCGTGGGAATTCTTTGATTTTCCGGGATAAAAAGTACCCTATGTCCATCCCCGGGATATAAGCTTACTTTATATACCGAATTTTGTCAGAATCGGTTAAACTGTTGGGCCGTTAAAAGGTAGCAGAGAGACAGACAGACACACTTTCGCATTTATAATATTAGTATGGATATGGTATCATTATTTTACGATTTGACATTAGCTAATGTCAAAACGTGTTGTTTAATTAAAAACTGGGAAGGTAAGTAGGTACTCAATTCTATTGATCTTGCCTAACTTACGATATCAAATTGATATCGTAAGTTAGGCAAGGCTACAACTACCATTTAGTATTTATGGGACATATCACAATTAGACTTGTAAATCAATAGTTATGGTAGCCACCTGTGCGGCCTGACGTCACTGGCTTGGGAAAGTATCGACCTTTGTTAGCACTATTAACCCCTCGTCTAGCACGCTATGAGGTCGCTGCACTTATCTATGTTATGGTTTCTATAGATATTATAGATTACCTACTGTTCGACCTTTAAAGTCTTGTCCTTATATTATGGTGACGGAAAAAACCTATATTGGAATAAAACTGTGTCCTTCTTTTGTGTGTATGTGTGTATGTGCGTGTGTATGTTTGTTACTCCTTCACGCAAAAACTACTAGACGGATTTGGCTGAAATTTGGAATGGAGATAGATAATATTCTGGATTAGCACATAGACTACAATTTATCCCGAAAAATCAGAGTGTTCCCACGGGATTTTAAAACATCTAAATCCACGCGGACGAAGTCGCGGGCATCAGCTAGTAACTCATAATCTAATGAAGGGTTACTTTGCGGTTACAGACTCATCCGATCGGAGTCCGTAAAAATACGGATATAAAAAACTCGAACTGAATTCGGATATATTATTGCTTACGCATTAATAGCATTAATCCGATCTCGGATCCAATCCTCGCTATTCATTGGACATCTTTTGACATATCGCATACCTAAATCTACAGAAAATGGAAAAGCTGATTACTGTGTCCCTATGGTTTGATTTATGGTTTTTATATGCAGCTAGATGAAAGATAATATAGGAATCTTGGGTTTTAATACTTTTAATCATGTTTTGGGGCTGAAAATTGGATTTTCGTAGTTATTGCCCTATTGCATAACAATGTATTTTTAATATTTTGAGTTGAACCTGTTGTGTATTTTGAGTTGGTGAATCAATTTTTAGTTGGCTTGCTTTTGAATCACACTTATATTACAAAGGTGAAAGTTTGTGTGTATGTGTGTATGTTTGGTGTATGTTTGTTGCTCTTTCACGCAAAAACTACTGGACGGATTTGACTGAATTTCGGAATAGAGATAGAATATACCTTAAATTAACACATAAGCTACTTATTATCTTGGAAAATCAAAGAGTTCCCACGGAACTTTATAAACGAATATCCACGCGAACGAAGTCGCGGGTATCAGCTAGTATACGAATATATGAACCCAAGTTGCGATAATTGTTGTGATAGATACGTTTTACCAATACTTTCAATAAAACTTTTTCGAAGGCAACATTGTAATGAATTTAAAAACAAACAAAAGTAAAAGAAGCTAAACCAAAAGCACTCAACATTCGGGCGTATGCTATCTGTGCAGCTGACAATCCGTGCAACATCTGCCGCTTGATATCCCATCGCACCTGTTTCCGCGCCCCCCGCACACTCCGCACGACGCGAGACACGTGCGGGAGGCAGTTTCATGGATCAGAAGATTCCAGGTTCGAATTCCAGGGTCGCCATCTGGGGTTTGGGGTAGAATACAAACACAACCTTTCTTACTCGAATCACCTTTATTACTAACTAGCTGATGCCCGCGACTTCGTTCCCGTGGATATAAGCTTTTTTAAATCCCGTGGGAACTCATTGATTTAAAGGGATAAAAAGTAGAATATGTGCTAATCCAGGATAATAATTATTTTCAATCCACAGCGAAATCCGTGTAGTAGTTTTTGCGTGAAGGAGTAATAAACACATACACATAATATACACAAACTTTCGCCTTTATAATATTAGTGTGATACTTACCTGATCAACCCATTTCCGCCCCACTACTGAGTACGGGTCTCCTCTCTGAGAAGGGTTTAGTCATAGTCCGCCACGCTCTGGTCCAATGCGGATTGGCAGACTTCACACACCTTTGAGTACATGGAGAACTCTCAGGCACGCAGGTTTCCTCACGATGTTTTCCTTCACCTTTAAAGCAAGTGATAATTACTTACTTAATTGCTTAGTACTTACATAACTCCGAAAAGCTAGAGGTGCGTGCCCGGGATCGAACCCCTGCCCTCTCGCCGACGTCATAACCACTAGGCCATCAACGCACTCATACTCATTAGTATGGACTTATTTCGGTACAAGTTTTCCACCTGTTGTGGTCATGAGAACGGCGATACATTTGTGATAAGTGTTTCAGCTGTTCGGGTTTTAAATCTTTAGCCTCGATAGCTCAACGGTTGAGAAGCGGACTGAATTCCGAAAGGTCGGCGGTTCAAACCCCACCCGTTGCACTATTGTCGTACCCACTCCTGGCACAAGCTTTACGCTTAATTCCTCTCCCTCTGTACCTACGCTTAGATTCTCAGAGACTCTCGAGGAGCTTCTCTAGGAACTCCTTGTTGTATTGGTTCTTTGTACAAACTTGCTACTTGCTAGTCCATAGGATTGAAAATGACTAACACAGGTTAAATTAAGACGGATACAGTCATATAATGCAATTATTATTTGTTTCTTAGAATTAATTATTATCATAGAATAGGTATAATTGTTTTGAATGAATTGTTTTTGATAAATTTAATATTATTAATATTGTACAACGAATATATACGGTCTATATAATGTTGAAATGACTAATATTATAATGCACTTTTAACAATTATTATGCATCTTGTATAAGATGTATTCGTAATTTTTCTCCAATATTTTGCTTTATCCCTAACACTAAGCCCGTAATCGTAAAACTATAACTAAAATGTAGGTAGACCGTCTCATCCGGCTAGACGGTGCCATCTTTCTTTACGAGAAAAAACCCATCTTTTCCCATGTCCCAGATTCTGTAAATAAATTGAATGCGCGCGATAAATAAATCATGATCTAACCGGGATGCGAACCGGCGACTCGGCGGGACTCGCCCGATAACCGGGTCACGTGGGTACAGCTGATTTATATCCTACTTTACAGACAGAGGTATACTTTTTACTTTTAAGGAAGTTGGGACTTGCCAGGTTGTAATCCAATTTAAAAAAAACTAGTTAAAACAAACTGATTTGATCGAGCCCAATGTGTAAGGATGTGAGGATAGGAGAAAACCGGCCAAGTGAGAGTCAGACTCGCGCACCGAGTGTTCCGTACTCGGGTATTCTTCATTTTGAACGATAAATCAAAAACTATTGTACATAAAAATAAATAAAAATCTGTTTTAGAATTGTAAGGTTATTTTTAAAATATTGATTTGAGTTGTCAAAAATAATATAAAAATTATTAATTTACCTAATGCAGGTAGTTTGATAAAATCGATATTTGGCTCATTCGATGTCATACAATCTGTTGCTAGGAGGTCAACAAGATTGAACTTGCATAAATACGGGTGTTTCGAAGGTTTTAGTTTAGTCTCCTTCCGAGATTCGGGGCGATATCGCATATTTTCGGTTTTTGTATTGTGAACTGGATAATTAGATGTTGTGATAGCAATCACGCTCTAATTAAATTATTTATTTTGGCATTAGTTTTTTTTTAGATTAAAACTCTCGGATAACCTCTACACATTGAACCTGATGTTTTTTGTGTTGGTTTGAGAGGACATTCCAATAATTCGATAAAAATATTTAAATAATACCTGCTTTTCTGAGTGACGCCAATAATTCAGAAGTGGGATGTGTCTCACGTTGTCTTAATTTCGCTTTGGTATCTTTTTGTAAACAACCCACATTTGATTAAAATTTTTATTGAGTTTGATTTGGTGATTAAAATTTTTAGTTTTTTTTTTTAAAGAATTTAGTCTTTTGTGAAGTGGAAAGTAACTTGCAGTAAGTAATTCAGATTTCGTGTACATCGAATGAGAGGTTAGTCGTTTGGATTTATTATTGATTTGATATTAAAACTGATAGTTCGGCAGTTCATGGATAGGTTTTAATGATTTGACGGAGGGCAGGATAGCCCATGATTTGGATTTGACTTAGGGCAGGGAAGCCCGCGACTGACATGACAAGATTGATTAGAAACACGAGGACGTGTTAAATTCAGGACGGCCGAACTGTAAGGTTATTTTTAAAATATTGATTTGAGTTGTCAAAAATAATATAAAAATTATTAATTTACCTAATGCAGGTAGTTTGATAAAATCGATATTTGGCTCATTCGATGTCATACAATCTGTTGCTAGGAGGTCAACAAGATTGAACTTGCATAAATACGGGTGTTTCGAAGGTTTTAGTTTAGTCTCCTTCCGAGATTCGGGGCGATATCGCATATTTTCGGTTTTTGTATTGTGAACTGGATAATTAGATGTTGTGATAGCAATCACGCTCTAATTAAATTATTTATTTTGGCATTAGTTTTTTTTTAGATTAAAACTCTCGGATAACCTCTACACATTGAACCTGATGTTTTTTGTGTTGGTTTGAGAGGACATTCCAATAATTCGATAAAAATATTTAAATAATACCTGCTTTTCTGAGTGACGCCAATAGAATGTACAACTAAAGCTCTTTCGTATGATATCCCATTTGGCATAGTTATCTTACTTTGAAAATTGAAACACATTTTAATTTTTTTTAATTGATGTAACCATAAATTCGCGGTTTTCAGAGTTATTACTCTACTTGTCCTAAAGGAGCTACCTACCTGCCAAATTTCATAATTCTAGGTCAACGGGAGGTACCCTATAAGTTTTCTTGACACGCACGACAGACGGACAACAAAGTAATTCTATAAGGGTTCCGTTTTTCCTTAACTCCCTTAACTTTCCGTAAGGAACTCTAAAAACGCTTTTCACGTAAGTACCTAGTATGCTGCATGTATGTATGCTTTAAACCATGTATGGAGTGCAGATGAATCTAGAATGTATTGTGTTAAAACAAACAACAAGCAACAATACCAACAATTGATTGGACAATGTGTCTCTGTCATACATTTGCAAGGATGACGGCAGGAAAACAGCTTTGAATGATGATGTCATGTCATTTTGTAGGCGCATTGCTTTGATACGGCCCTAAGGCACCTAAGGTGAGGCCCTACTTGGCAGACATTAGAATTTAATTTTTTTTATCGCATATGAAGTCCGTTGATTATTTATTATAGAATATCAACAGGAACTTAGTATTTAACGCAAACTGGTATTGTTTAAGTAAATAGAATGACTTGCTGATGCCCCCGAAACTAAACAACTTCATAAAATGTTAATGATTTGTGTTCCTTATCAAATAATAATTAATTAGTTACCTTAATCATATCAAGAAGACGCATCCTATACATGAAATAAATTCTGCATTTGAATTATGTCAGCTCCGAGGGATATAATAATATTATTTATTACTAGAGGATGCTCGCGACTACGTCCGCGTGGATTTAAGATTTTAAAGATCCCGTAGGAGCTGTTTGATTTTCCGGGATAAAAAGTAGCCTATGTCCATCCCCGGGATATAAACGTCAGAATCGGTTAAACTGTTGGGCCATGAGAAGGTAGCAGACAGACAGACACACTTTCGCATTTATTAATATTAGTATTGAAGTATTGATATGGATTAGTATGGATAGGTACTCATAAATAGGTTTTTGAAAAAGACTTCATGTTTTCGCATTTTACTACATTGGATTACTATTGAAACTAGGATGTTTTTCTGACGTGATTCATAGTCCGCGACAGGTTGAGATGGCAATCGGCGATCGGGGATGGATATGAGGCGATGGGACGACCCGCACACCCGCACGTCTTCCGCGCTCGCCCGCATCGTGTTAGCGCGGGAGCTGTGCGGGAGTGCGGGGCGTCCCACCCCGATTGCCATCTCGACCTGTCGCGAACTATAGGTACACAGACATTATCTCATCGCATCACACGATAAATACAACAAGAAGCAACGCAAGAAGGCGACATTTTTCACATAACGTCTAGAATTGCGTGCGATTCTACGTAAATGCGATTATGTTCACATATGGTATGATGTATGTAGTATACTTACTTGTAATAGGCTTAGACTAGGAAACCTAGGTCGGCACGTGGTCTACGCGTGATAGACTATAGGCATGGATTTTCTTTGTTGAGAGAAACATTGATTTTTAGGGTTCCGTACCTCAAAAGGAAAAACGGAACCCTTATAGGATCACTTTGTTGTCTGTCTGTCTGTCCGTCCGTCCGTCCGTCCGTCGTGTCTGTCAAGAAACCTATAGGGTACTTCCCGTTGACCTAGAATCATGAAAGGTAGGTAGGTAGGTCTTACTAACACTTCGGGTGTGAGTCCATCTCAGACTTGACCGTTTTTTTTTTTTCAGAAATCCTATGGAGACTTTGACTGTCCGGATAGAAAGTAAAAAATGAGCTGAATTTAGGAAAAAAAGGTACCTAGGTATATAAAAATTATGAGGTTAGAGGAAAAAGGTGTTTAAATTCAATTTTAGCTTAGTCAATAGCCACTTTATTTAGGTATTGGGAAATTAACTTTGAGATCGATTTACGTCATCACTTGTACGGGGAATTGACTTCGCTTTGAGAAATCATGCTCTTGTGACTTATTGGCTATGAAACAGAATAAATAAATACCTTCAGTGTGCTTTTAACCGATTTTAAACTAAATAGGGAATATTATTTAAGAAAATCAAGAGAAACAAAATATAAATCACTACCCATAATAATTAATTATGAATAATTAAATGACAAAGTGACGTATGTTTATTATTGACATCCATACTTAATACTATGAACTAGAATCCAGATGATGCCCGCAGCTTCGCCCGCGTGGATTAGTCAGATCTCCTGCAGCATCAGGATTGAGGAGTTGGAATTCAAATTTTTTTTATGGAACAATGTCGCAAAGATTAAAAAAAATACGCAAATCGGTTCAGAAATCTCGGAGATATCTACACAGGTAGAAAAACACAACTCCTCCATTTTTTTAAGTCGCGGTTAAAAAGTAGTGTGTGTGTGTGTATGTTTATTACTCCTTCACGCAAAAACTACTGAACGGATTTGGCTGAAATTTGGAATGGAGATAGATAATATCCTGGATTGGCACATAGGCTACTTTTTATCCCGGAAAATTAAAGAGTTCCCACGGCATTTCGAAAAACCTAAATCCACGCGGGCGAAGTCGCGGGCATCGGCTAGTAGAGTATAGATGTGAAAGTGTGCCTGTCTGTCAGTCTGTCTGTCTGCTAGCGTTTTACGGCCCAACAGTTCAACCGCTTTTGATGAAATTTGGTATAGAGGTAGCTTCTATCCCGGAAACTTACATAGACAACTTTTTATCCCGATAAATCAAAGTATTCCGGGATATTTTAAGGACCTAAGTCCACGCGGACGAAGTCGCTGGCATCATCTAGTACGTATATTGAACAAACGTCGGCATGGCGTCAGTGCCATCTACAAATAGCCAAAGCTCTTGAACTTGCTAACTCGATGTTTACGCGTCGTCGCCTCTCAGCGCGTATGACGGGTTCCCGTGAAAATCCACGGGTAACGGGAATAGACGAGCAGACAAACAAACCTTACCTACTTCTCATGAATGAGAACAAGTTTTCATAGTTTGGAGTTGCTTGTTTTGTTTCAGTGCCAAATACTTCAAAGGCGTGTTATCTTTTTGTTTCCCAGTGATCGCTTCGCTTCTAAAAATGATGACGTTTTTGGAGCAAGCGACATTTTTAGCTCTTTTATTCATGGACGTTTGGGCTCCGTCGCCAAGGAGTCGTATTTGGTGGCGGTATTCCTATAATGCTCTTTGTACCGCCTATATACTAATCCAGCAGGCAAAACTTGCAAAATAGTCTAAGCTCTTGAACTATGCTAACTAGATGTTTAAGTATCGTCGCCTTTCAGCGCGTGTGACGGGTTCCCGCGAAAATCTACTTGTCATGAATGAGAACAAGTTTTCATAGTTCGCAGTTGCTGTTATCTTTTTGTTTCCCAGTGATCGCTTCGCTTCTAAAAATGATGACATTCAAATTCAAATTCAAATTCAAATTATTTTTATTCAATTAAACTTTTACAAGTGCTTTTGAATCGTCAAAATAATCTACCACTGGTTCGGAATGCTGTTCCTACCGAGAAGAATTTTTTCATTTCTAGACATAGCCGCATTTTTAGCTTTTTATGACGTTTTTGGACTCTGCTGCCGGAGAAAAACCGGTCAAGTGTGAATCGGGCTCGAACACAGGATTATCCACAGGATTAGGAACAGGACACTTTGTAATTTTTTTTGCATGGTGATTTCTTTCACTTTCAAATTCCCAATCTTGGTTTTTTATTATATGTTCTAGTTGACCCGTACTCAGTAGTGGGCCGGTGATGGGTTGATCGTGATGACGAAGCATATTTTTTTATATGCTAGGTTTTTAGTTTGGTGCTACGTAGCAAATTTATTTGTAGGTACCTAATCCCATATTTTGGCGATAACTCTCAAACCATTTTTTGCAGTTTACAGCTTTTTTGGATATAGGATGGAAGTGGACAGGCAGCCTAACATGTATGTTCAAGTGAAAATTCCGCTCTCATGGTTTTAATTGAATGTTTACAAAACAATAACGAAACTGAGAAGCTGGGAAAGAATGCCGGCAGTGAGATGAGATCTTCACAAGTTCACGACGCGCTTGATTCTTTGAAACCGTGCGATTATTTGAAATCTGTACACCTCTCTTTTTACCCGACTACGGCAAAGTCTAAGGAAGGGTTATGATTATAGCAGTCTATGTATGTAAGTATGTCTGTATCCAGATTTGAAGATTTACCTAACGGACGTTATATGGAAGGGGGGGGGGGGGGGGGGGGCTGACCTTTGCTACTTCATTGTCGCTATTTGTTCTAACTTTATTTATTGAAAAATCCTTCAAGCTCAAGCTTAGTAAGTGCATATTAGCTTGTATTAAGAATATCTACCATGAATTGAGGAAAATACAAAAATCTAGGTCTGAATTGATTAGTATTTATAATTCCTAGACCCAGATTTCACAGACAAAATTATCATTTGACCTAAGTAAACAAACTCGTTTGGTTCAACTAGTGACCTGGCTGTATGGAATCCACGTTTACATTTTAGCTCAGAGAATTCCTAACTTCGATCTCGAGCTGTGATGAGTGTGACTGCAGTCAAGCCGCTTGACTTGAATTTTCATTCCCGTTGAATTGAAATAAAATGAAGCCGCCATATTGTTTAACCGGCATGGAATTTGGCCAACAGACGTGCTTTTTCGCCATATGTTGACCCTGACAATAAACTTTACCACGTAAAACCTTAAAAGCTTAAAACAGATCCCACGCCAATTAAAACCCAACTTTATTTCCAACAAAATACAGTTGAAAATCATTTAACCGTGAAGCTTACGTAGAACTATTTACTTACCAATTAAAAAGCAACTCTATGGCAATCCAATTATAGTTGAAATTCACATAAGCGTGAAGCATTTATACAATCATACGGTCATTTTACTTCAGCTAGTATCCTCAATATTCATCTCCCGCTCTATTGTTTGTTATGTTTTATTGCCCTCCCGTTCTAGCACATCATTCAATTTTAAGTGCACAGGTGCACGTAATCGCCTTCTCTTTCCCACTTGTTTATATCCGACACTTTTGGGTCAGTCCCGCTTTAAGCTTTGCGCATGACGGACGTGTTTTTAATGCGTTGAAAAATTTCATGTTTTTTAAATAAAAGTTTTGTTTTTATCGTTTTCCTGGATTCTTTTGTTGTTTGTGTGGTCAAGTGAAGTGTAAGTGAGTGTGTTTTGAGTGATACACTTGGCAGATACGATATCGGATGTCCTTTACTCCTTTTGTTCCTTGGAAACGGTTCGTTCACGGAATTCAGTACGGTTCGTACGTCAAAGGCTCGCTTCGAGTGCATTAACTTCATATTGTCGCTCTGTTTTACTCGATTTTATTATTATTTATACAATAGGAAAGGTTTCTTGACGCGATTTCGTCATAGCCTTATAATACTGCAATTTTATGAATATTATATTCTTTATATAAATCTTATCTTATCGTATCTTTAACGGAAACAATTAAGTATTAAGTTTATCGCATTATAAACCTTCAAAGTTCAAAGTTTGTTTTACACAAGTATACTAAAGTTGACATGACTGAAAGTATTGCTGTCCCTTTCTGGAGGATGTGATTTTTTTTTTCGTGTAATCGATGTTTAAATGTTTAGGAACAGATGCACGTGACGTTCTCTGCGTTTCCAGAAATGTAGGAAAAAGAAAGTTTCCAGAACCCTAAGCTGTTTTGTCAATTCCATTGTTAACAAAACTTCTATGCTAAAGTCTTTATTTTTTTCTAAAGTTACAAAGGAGATTTATAAACTAAGGACCGGTTACAACTGTTCACTGTACCTATTAGGTGCTATAGTTTTAAAACCACGTTATTAAACCTTTTGTAATTCTGTTACAGCTGAACAAAATATCATAAATCAAAGAATAGATCTCAATATGTTCAAAATTCTTTGTCTTAGTTTTACTACTATCAACAATACTCTACTTACGACTCATGTTTTGCTCTAAAGGCTTGGGTAAACAAAAAGTGCAGCGAATCTTTTAAATAGAAACACAAGAAACTGTATGAAAGCTTTTACATTTCTGTACTTACAAATCGCACATGATTTCAACACAGTGCACGACAGTTAGGAAACTTGTAACAAAATGTTGAGGCTTCACCTATACGAGGCGTCAAATGTTACGTACATTTGACGCTAGGTACGCTTTGAAACGGCTAGGTTTCTCTGATTTCACGTCACCTCTTGCCTAATATCTGACAGATGTCGATTCAAGATCAAAACCGAAAGTTTCCTTATTCTACTGCTTTCAATGTGACGTACAGCTACTATGATAGTGCTTTATCTGTCCAGGCCTTAATTCTTAAAACTCTGCAAAAAATCTCGTGGAATTCTCGTCTAACAACTTAGCCCGTCTACCTGACGCGCTAAAGGTATTATAAAACTGCAATACGATAAAAGAAATACGATTCTTGCATTGTTTCTCCCATATTTGCATAATTATGTGTTCCAACCTAGTAAGACATTAGTAACCCTTTCTGGTAAAACTAGACCAGTGTTATGTAAAATATGACGTGAAATGTTCAACAGAGTTGCAATATTTACATATTGTAATTAGTAACTAATTACATCAATGTAAAACAACGCTTCACGCTCTGGACACAGAAGCAGGCAACACTCGTAAATGGGACTGCAAATTTAAATCGCTATAATCCGCTAAAACAAAAAAAAACTGTACGACAAAATGCTGCATACGATGCACCGCCCGTCTTCTTAAAACTTAACTTGTAAGAAAAGCAAGCAGCCAAGCATGAAATACGCAACACCACACACCACAAAAATCTTCTGAAACACATTCAACTTACAGTTAAATCCGACACCACAGCATCCTCAGGAGATATAGACTTTACAATGCAATCGCAAAAGATTGGCGTCGTTTGAACTAATGGATGTCCATTGTCCATGGCTGGGCATAGGTCTCTTGTCTGGATTTCCACAATATTGATATGAGCTAGTAGCATCTCAGTATGTCTTGACCTAGGCAAGACATAACAATATGGTTTTCTGTCTAGCGGCTCCCTGAGACTCGTTGATGTTTTCTGTTGTAGTTTGATGTTGTGGGGGATCTTCCAACACTGCCTCCCAATGACATTTGCTATTCCAGCACTATAATACACTATGGTTCTTCTAACGTGCCCGCCTATTATCACTGTAGCTTCGCAATTCATTGTTCTATGTCAGTTCTGATTCTTCTATTAGCGATTCATTTCTGATTAGATCAAGTAGACCACCTCCAAGCATTAGATCTTCTATCGATTTTGAAAATTGGTTAAAGACAAAGTATACTGTTTACTAAGAGCAATAACTCGTAACTAAGTTACGAGTGATTTACTGTTATCCATTACGTAGTTCTGTTCTCCTTTCAGGAGGTAAAGAAGGAAATATTAATAAAATAAGTAAAAAAATAAAATGTACAAGGTAGTCCTAGTAAGGAAAAGTAAAAGTTCAACATGTCCGAAAACCCACCCATTGAGTTTTATCCTCCGAAAATAACGAGACTTGAAAAAATTAAATAATAATCCAATTTTAGTAAAGATTCAAAAGAAAAAATAATATGAGGGGGATATACAGTAAAAACTACGATATCTTTGGTGCTTTGAAAGGATTGCATTAAAATTGCAGATGCAGTATTTCTCCATTATCACGAGAATTGCATACAAAGTAGTTCTGAGTGCAGTTGTAAATACCTTTTGTTCGATAACGGATCATGAATAGTGATCATTTAACGATACTTAAAAGCGTTTCACCTCTTCTGTGATAATGTCATTTGAGAATAGAGGTATTTGTAAATCGTTTGCTCCAGCAATGCGCGGGACTGCAATTACTTTTGTACATGACACATAATAATATTGGAAATTGAGTCTTTGAAAAGAGCAACCACCGAGTTTATTGCTGGTTCTCCTCGTTAGGAAAGGCATTCCTGATTTCCGAACCAGAGGTAGAACGATTCAGAAGTAGGTGCATACTTATAATTGGTTTTTAGGATCTTGTACTTTTGCCAGTCTAATAACTGAATTAGGTATACGGTTCTCGGATTTGTAAATCGGTGAATTGTATAGAATCACAGAATACAGGCTTTACAGGCACATCCTGTAAAGCCTGGATTCCTGAAATCTAAAGATATACAAGGAAAAGATGACCGACTGATTGACTGATGTATTAACGCAAGCTCAAAATTAGTGCCTCCATGAGACTGAAAGGCAGACAGTTATTATGACGTAGATATCCGCTAAGAAAAGATTTATGAAAATTCAACCCTAAGGGGGTTAAATAAGGGGTTTCTAGTCTTATATATTTTACAGTTCCCAAATGATTTGTGATTTGGTGAGTCCCTGTCTTGTCCCTGATTGTGTTTAGTACAAAAATTAAATTTACTTGCTTATGCTGGTATTTACGTTTAACAATATCAAAGGCATTGTTGTGCAAACTCACTATAGGTATATCCCCCATACCTAGTGCGTCATTCTCCTTTGCAAAGCGTAGATTATGGACCTAGCACAATGTTTTCATAGCGATCGCTTTGATCATTGATGCTATGAGTATTATGTTTTGACATTTATTGATAATCGATAATATCGAATATTTTTAGCGATATATATCAATATTTTGGTAACTTATTTAAAAATGGGAAAGTAACAAGAATTCAAATAAATGATAGCTTCGAAGTTGTTTAGGTAATATGTACAGAAAGTTTCCAATCGACGTTATCAATCGATAGACATCTACTGATGGATTTAATTCTCTTGTAGGAACTTCCGAATGCCACCGCATTGTGCTGCTTGTATCCAGCTCGCTCCATCAATCAATAATAATTAATACTAAAACAGCAGTTAGCTTATAACTCTGGCATACATATTACTGTTTCAAATGAAAAAATAGGAAAGTGCAGGATATTTAATATCGTATCAGCAAAAATACCTATATTTTGATCTCGATTTGAGATTGATAGATCTCGTTGCAACTTTAATTATTGTGTGTTTGTCTTTCATCATTTCCCACTCGTTAGTAGAGTGAAGCCTTTAAGTATTGTTTCTAACTATTCAGTGGTT
The DNA here is from genome assembly GCF_905333055.1 of Maniola jurtina. Taxonomy (NCBI): domain Eukaryota; kingdom Metazoa; phylum Arthropoda; class Insecta; order Lepidoptera; family Nymphalidae; genus Maniola; species Maniola jurtina. The sequence continues at coordinate 1,667,412 of NC_060053.1, forward strand.
CCATATTTTAAAGTAAATGAAGAGGTCTAAAAGTAGTGGCAACTTTGTGAGCGCTGTCCAACTTTTCATACATTGTCTTATCTGGGGGTCGCTTTCATGCGTTTTCTCTCCTGCTCACTTTTCCCTCCTTTAGTTTTGAGTAACCTATTTTTTATGTCTATTGGCTCTACTCTCTGCGTTCATCTCAACTCTTACATGAGCTTGATGTAACTCCAGGGTCGGCGATGTTGAGATATCTGTTACTGAAGTTACTTTGTAGTTTCTGTAATACCTGACCTTATCATTCCATGACATACAAAACTATCATAACTATCATAAACATATCGTCATTTTCATCTTTTAACTCGAAATCCTTGAGTTTGGCAGTGGTATTGATGGCTATATCTACCTGTGACTTTGAAATGTATTATTTTTTCGATTGGTAAAGGAAGCCATTCAATAACAGTACGAGTCTACTGAGAAGTTGGCACGTGTGTAAATAGATTAAGTAATTACAGACCTACCGATTCCTATCTCTGGGTTTAGTTTGGAAGATGTTTGTTTGTCAGGTCCGATTTGCACCCGATTAAAATTTTACTATCATATAATAAAATTACCTATTCTTGAAATTGAAACAGAAAATTTCTTTATATTCAAATAAACTTCAAAGTGCTTCCGAATCGTCAAGTAAATCTTCCACTGGCTCTGAATTCAGGCCATATTGGAATGGAATGTCCTATAAAATTAAATATTGTTGTGAAGTTTGGCGCTCATTTCCATCTAATTATGTGCCTGGTGTAATAACAATGGCTCAAGTGAAGATGTGCCAGCTTATTGGACAATATGACGTTATGACGTCGCCTTGGCATGATCTCATACTTTGTTTAAACTTTCCGATTATACTGAACACCGCGTGACGCGAATTTGTTTTTTTGTGCGTTTGCGGTTACGGGAGCTTAAGTTTAGCATAGTCGTCATTTTACTTAGTCAATAGGTGTTTTGAATCATAAAATTATTAAGTACTAAATTATGCCCGCGACTTCGTCCGCGTGGATCTAGGTTTTTTAAAAATCCCATAGTAACTCACCTCTCCTGGTTTCCCAAGTAACACAAAAGTGCTGCATATCAACTGAATCACTGTCCACGTTGGAAACTTTAGCTCCAAAACATGCTATATACGAGCTGAATAATATCTGAATAATAGCATCCTCAGAAGATATAACTCTGATTTGGGCACAAATTATGCAGCAACTAGCTGATTAACTGCATTATATAAGCATTTAATAAGCATTAACAAAGGTAACATTCGTCCCAAGAGCTGAACATTGGCTGATAAAGAGAGTGTGTGCTACCTATTATGCAGCTCAAACAATAAATAAGCACCCTTTTTACGCTTTTATGCAGGTAAAAGAGCACGAGCGGCGAAATTGTGAATAAATATTACTCCATATATTCCTTAACATCACACTATCTTGATATTCTGCTTGTGCGCAAACCATCATATAATCACAATGTGACATTTCTATAATGGAAGTAAAAAGTTAATTCATTTTTGGTAAGTAGAACTTGTATTTGTTATTAGTGCCTGTTTGATGGGGAAAGCAAGTTTATTGTCAAATATCATATACTTTTAGACCAAAATTTTCACGCGCCCTCGAAATATAACTGTTTACTTGGAAAACCTATTATAAAATGGATAGTAATATTACAAAAATGCCAGCAATTTCTTTGAATTTTTACGCTTATGCTAATAAGCTTTTACGTATAAATAACTAAAAATCTTTTTCAAGTCCAATAGATAGACAAAATAAAAATAAATAGTAAATAAATAATAAATATTGTAATTTAGAACATAGAAAATGGTGGGCAAGCAATGTGATCCGTAATAATGCCAAATAAATGCTTTAAGGGCTATAATGAGGTGCTAGGGGTATATTAATCAGCAAAAAGCTGATACGAGTAGTTCTTGTGTCTAATAAGTCAGCCATAGATTGATGTACAGCTGAATAGTTGGTAACATTACGCAAAGCTATTAGCATTACGGTTAGCTTTTAGGGGTCCGTGGTGAACGTTTTTACATGAGTAAATAAGTCAGTACTTATTTTATTTCTTTCTTTCTTTCGTTCTTTTATCTTTAGTTTATAATACTTATTATAACTTTATTTCTCAGGGTAATTCACAAGTGAACTTATTCGACATTTGCACTTTAAGTGGAAATGTCGAATAAGTTCACTTGCACATTCACAGACATTTGCACTTTAAGTGCAAATGTATTCTGCTCTCAGCAAGAGCAACAAGCAACAGAGCACCTGGCACAAGTGATCAGCTCGAAAACCATGAAGACTCTGATGGCTAATCAAGCTTTAATTTTAAATAAATGCCATCTTTAAGCAATTTTTCCATTTCAATAATAAAATTTTCCAAATAAGCGTCTAATCTTTTCATTTTGCCTATTTCGAAATAAATGCCAATGACAAAAGGTCTGAAAAAAGGATTCTTAAAAACGTTGAAAAGTATAGGCCAAAACTCGTTTTTAGAACTCTTAAAGAAAAGAACTCTTAACTCTTAAAGAAGAAGATAAACCGTATTTCACTAGTTCTTATTCTTTTTTCCACATTTTCTACAACAACCCTATAATTTACTAGGGTTCCGTACCTCAAAAGGAAAAACGGAACCCTTATAGGATCACTTTGTTGTCTGTCTCTTTGTCCATCTGTCTGTCTGTCTGTCTGTCGTGCCTGTCAAGAAACCCTATAGGATACTTTCCGTTGACCTAGAATCATGTTTGGCAGGTAGGAAGGTCTTATAGCACAAGTAAAGGAATTAATCCGAAAACTGAATTTTTGGTTACATCATAAAAAAATTAAAATGTGTTCAAAACAAATAATTACTTACCTAGTAGGTATTTTAAATTTTCAAAGTAAGATAACTTTACCAAATGGAGTATCATATAAAAGGAGTTTACCTGTACATTCTGAAACAGATTAATATTCATTTTTATGCATAATAGTTTTTGATTTACCGTGCAAAATGTAGGAAAATATACCCGAGTACGGAACCCTCAGCGCGAGTCTGACTCGCACTTGTCCGGTTTTTATAACGCTGACAATATAAATGATATAGGTACAAGTACGGCGAGGCGCTGAAAAAGAACTTTTCAGGATCTTAAATAACTCCATTAGCAGATTAAATGACTACGGGAGTACAATTATTCAGCCCAAGTAGGACAAAGGGTTACAAGTGAATAGCTTTATACCTGTTTGCTGTAATTTAACACCATATACGTCCACCCAAAGGGATCATGTGGGCTAGATAAGTGCAGATATAAGAGTGCGTATAACAGCTGATTAAAACTGTGAAAGTTCAACTATATGCAGCATGAAGCGTTAATAGAATTCACAGAGTAACTGATAGCTTTATAATAATTCACATATGCTCAGTTAAAATGCAAACATTTGAAAGAAACACTTGTGACCTTTTATTCAGAAAATAGCTTAGTTTGAGTCCATAAAAATACTTTATTGTAGCTGAAAGTACTGAAACTTGCTAAAAGCTGAATAACATGACCTGCGCACCTGATAGTAACGCTCGCAACATTACAGCGGTGTCTTCGTGGTACTTAGTAAAGTCAATGTACAGGAGAAAGCGTAACAGTAGGCTTTTACAGTAACGGTGGACTCTAATAAGTCTTCATAAATGCTTAACAGAGCTCTCTCCGTCACTTACTCCATACAATCGTAGTTCCCATTTCATTTGAATATTAAGCAACCAAAGTCCATGAAATTTTGCAGACATAGTCTAGAAACTAATATCTGTGTCTGTGGTGTTTTAGATTTTTCTAAAAATATGTAGTTTTAAAATTACAGGGGCTCAAAGATTTGTATTTTTCTTTAAAAAAAGGCCCAACTTTGTGCTCGTTTTTCTAGACAACGAAGCAATTTAATGAAATTTGGAAAAACCACAGACCTAGAAAATTTAATGAATATTATGTAGTAAAAAAATTATCGTTATATATTTTATATTGTTATAATTATGTGGGAACTACGAAAACCAGAAATTACACCCAGAAATCTTGAAAATTTCGTGCTGTCTCGATTTGTGCAAGCGGGGTGGTGAAGTGCGGGGGACGACACGTGAAACTGACAGAAACTGACAGTCTAAACACACGGGCCACATTTAGACTGCACCCAACTCCAAACTTGTCTATAGGTCTAACTAAATACACTGGTACATTTCAACTTGCGTTAGACGTATGCGTTACCTACTCAGACGATGCCTGTAGATAAAAATATGTCTCATGTTTGCTGGCAATAGCGCATGCATCAAACCCTGCAAGTTGCAACTCTCTTGCAACCTATTCCTCACGCAATACGCACAGCTTTAATATTATAATTTTTGACAATGTATACTATATGTAATGCCATATCACAGGTCACTCTCTGATTTATTGCTAACAATTTACTTCCAAATGCAAAGAAATCTAAGTGTGTTGAATTCACACTGCCCAATACCAGGACCTTAAATGACATAAATTCATTGATAAATAATCATATGTTGAAAATAAAGGAGAACCCCGTGTTTCTCCCCGTGGTATAATGTTAGATGCAAAGCTTCTATGGAACACCCACATATCAACACTTCATGGTAAACTCAGCTCTGCTGCTTACACTGTTAGAAAAATTCAACAGGTACTGACGTGGAAACTGCAAAAATTGTATATTTTGCCTATTTTCACTGTATTATGTCTTACGGACTCTTGCTATGAGATAAAGCGGTAGATATTGAGAAAAAAATGTATTACAGAAAAGGACAGGACGTGCAATTTATAATTTAAAACCGCGCGCTGCCATACAATAAAAATATAAGGAAATAAGTACCTTATCTATTATCTTATAGTAGCTTCTAAATATATTTACAACTAGCTAATGCCCGCAGCTTCACTCGCGTGGATTTAGGTTTTTAAAAATCCCGATCCTTTCATTTCCCAGAACAAAAGTTGCCTCTCCGTAATAGCCCGTCCCCGGGATGCTACTTGTTTCTGTATCACGTAAGAATATTTAAACGGATGATCCTTTTCAAATCCCGAGGGATCACCAGGATTTAGGAATGCAATTTCTTACAGCATCAGGGTTGAGGTCAACGACAAAGTGTTTACTTGGTATAGATACCTTCAATATCAATTAATAATCGACACTTTTTAAATCCCATTAGCTTTAGTAGTCAGGTCCCCTGCAACATCAGGATTGAGGAGTTGGAATCCAAATTTTTTATTGAACAATGTCGCAAACTTTCTTTATCGATTAAAAAAACTACCCAAAATTACGCTATTAGGTTACCTGCCAAATTTCATGGTTTTGAGTCAACGGGAAGTACCCTAGAGGTTTTCTTGACACACACGACAGACAGAGAGATAGACAACAAAGTGATCCTATAATAGTTCCGTTTTTTCATTTTGATGTACGAAACCCTAGAAAACGTAGGAACGGCATTCCGAACCAGTGGTAAATTTTTCTGACCATTCAAAAACACTTTGAAGTTTACCCAAAAGTTTACAGGAATAAAAATTTATTATTGTATTCCATTCCATTTCATTCTATTCCATTCTGTTCAAAGATAAATAGATAATAAAAATATTTGTCACCGAAACAATAATTTACGATACATCAACCAATATCAATTTTACTGATGACAATCTGACTATTACCAAAGTGAACGACTACTATAATATCTATTATAAACGACTAACATAATATGTATTATAAATTGTGTGCCGTTTGCATTCTCACTAGGTTCTCATTAAGTTTGTTTTATTTGGTTAAACTTTCTGGCATTTATATTGTTATGACGTTTAATTGGCAAACAGTCTGTTTATTGGCTGAAACTCAAAAATTCAGCCAATCACAACAAAGAAAATATTGTAATAATGATTCATGCAGCTTTCTGTAATTGAAAACAAAATATTTGACATTAACTTGAATGTGACAGTGTTTTCCGAATAGGGTTGCCAGAGGCCCCGTATTTTACTGGTTACCCCGTATTTCAGGATACAGAAACCTGTAATTGTGAAAATAAAATACGGGGCAAATAAAACTAAATATTTTTAGGGTTCCGTAACTCAAAAGTAAAAAAGAACTCTTATAGGATCACTTCGTTGTCTGTCAGTCTGTCAGTCTTTCCGTCTGTCCGTCTGTCCATCTGTCCTTCTATCCGTCTGTCATGTGTTCATGAACAAATATTAGTATTTTCAATTTTCAAAGTAAGATAACTACATATATCAAGTGGGTTATCATATGAAAGGGCTTTACCTGTTCATTCTAAAACAGATTTTTTTTTATTTTTATGCATATTTTTTTAATGCATAACAGTTTTTGATTTCTCGAGTAAAATGTCGGAAAAAATACCCGAATACGGAACCCTCGGTGCGTGGGTCTGACTCGCACTTGGCCGGTTTTTTACAAATTCAGCAGAAGCTGGCTGGCGAAATCAAACACTGACGTTATGTCCAGTAGAAAGAATATTTTCCTTTTGCGGCAATGCGTAGCCGAAACCCACTCGATATTGATCATGGTCGTAGCCAAGGCGGCGGGGCTTGGTTTGAGGATGTAAGCCTTTTTTTATACAAGTTAGCCTGTGACTTTAATCTTTTCTAGTGGTAAGTGATTATGCAGTCTAATTTCTTGGCCGTTAGGGCCATACTAACCATATAACTAGCCATGACCGAAGCCTCCCACCAGACCAGAAATTTTGAAATGGCGACTGCGCCTGGGAAGCCGTCAAAAACCTAAGCCTAAAATAATACTTACACTATTTCTTGCATTTGCTTACCAATTTTTTTTTGAAAATATATCAAACATTTCGCGCTCACTTCACTCGCGCTTTGAATTTCTATTACTTGGTGTAAACCCCGCAATTTCGTTTGCATGAATTTAGATTTTTAAAAATTCCGTGGAGGATTTTCCGGGCTAAAAAGCCGCCTAAAAAAAAATGTCTGGGATGCAAGTTACCTCTGAATAGTAAGTACCAAAATTTTGGTAAAGAAGATGGGCCGTGAAAGGGTAACAAATAGATAGGCAAATAGATATACTGTCGTATTCGTAATATTAGTATGGATAGGAAGCTTTAAAAATAAAATCTTGCTATGGCTACACTCGTTTCCCTTTCACTTTAATTTTTTCTGTATTGAACCAAAAACACTTACGCTCACTGCGCTCGCGCTTTTTTATTGTTGTATTTTATCTCACTGTCAAATTGAAAGGCGAAATTCCACTAACCAGGTAATTAGCCCATAAAGTTGAGCGAATGTTTTTTTCCTCATGACAGGATTCAGTTCCGGCCCTAATAAAACCTCTCCCGCAATCAATTCCTGGCTACGGCCATAGTATTGATACTGTGAAGGTGGAATTACAAATTAAATGTAATTTTAAGTTGAAATGAAAAGATTGTATGCATGAAATGTATAACATTTTGCTTTACAACACTAAGAGTTTTTAAAAGCTATTTAAATAAATAAATCTTTTATTTAAAACCACATTGCAAACACAGTTCACCAATCAAGACACGGCAACATACAGAGAAAAAATACAAAACTTACAAATAAACTGAAATATCTAAATAGGCTTTCCATGCATTTCAGAGAGAACCACCACCTATTTCTTCAAATACTTCAAATTTTCAAATTTCTTCAAATCTAAACCCCGTATTTTTGATGGTGGTAGCCTGTAAATCAAAAAGAGCCAGGTGGCAACCCTACTTCGACCTAGACAGAATGAAAAATTGTTTTCATTACTCGGTATGCCTACTGCCATAGTGTGACAGAAAGTGTGACGGTAGTTGTGACCTCTGATTGGCCGACTCTCTTTCACTATTTGCTAAAATTGATGATTGCAACAGCAATTTTTTCTTTTTTGTAATCGAAAACAGAACACGGACGTCAAACAGATTGACTAATTGCAATCATTTCTGACCGGCTAACATTGTTCCGCTAGTGGCTCAAACTCACTGTCGCAGCAAGAACATGGTAAATTCAGCCAATCACAGCAATTTGAAATTTGGTTAGCACAAATGTACCGATCTAGGAACCGAGAATGCACGAACCAGGGCAGATAGAGATAAGAACAATAATATCATACGTAGGAAATCGACGGGGGATCGTTGACAACGATAGCCTTAAAGTTCCGATGTGGACCTCATGTGACATCTTTTAATGCAGTTTTGTGTTACTTGGGTTTGATGCAAGATTTGTTTTTAAAAAAAATTTATTCAGTAGAATTTTGAAGGACGTATAAATTAAATAAGACATCAGATTATCTTATTGTAATACAAATATTAAATTTTTTATTGATTAAAATTATTCTGTTTACATATTTTTGTAAAAAAATCTATATTAGGAACCTACTATTATTATAGTCCAGTTTAAAATCTTATTTTTTCTGTTATATAAACCTCCATAGCAAATTTAATTACTAATTACGATCAAAATATAAAAATAAGGTATCTCATCCGTTTATTTCATTTTAACCTTTATTGTGTTAAAAGTTAAAACACAGGACAAGTCGTTTGATAGTATCGTTATTTATATAAAATGTGAACGGATAGGTCCCATGGGCAGCAAAAATCTAAGCTCAGCTAGGGGCTTGGCTCTACTAGAGATCTCATAACTTTTTAACATTATGAACTTGTGAGTCTTGGCAACCTTTTTTACGTGAAATGTTTTTAGTGGGATCTCAAACGTTTATTTCATTTTAACCTTTACTGTGTTAAAAGTTAAAACACAGGACAAGTCGTTTGATAGTATCGTTATTTATGTAAAATGTGAACGTACTTCTTATTCTGGTTAGTGTGTTTTGGACGCGTTAAAACGATATTGTTCAATAGAAAGAATCCAATGAACAATGGTAAGTGATAGATTAGTCTGTCAGGATAATGAGGGTATTCCATTAAGCAGGGTTCCCTCACCCTGATAAAATCCCGTTACCTTCAATAAGTAAAGAGAAATCACTAAGTCCTCAGACAATAACAAAAGGATTTTCCATTTGGTGCGATGATGCATTGTTTATTATTTATCAGAAATTATTGATGTACTGTATTGTCATACTTCAGGATTTTTTTTCTTGACCCATATATATATTTTTACTAGCTGATGCCCGCGACTGCGTTCGCGTGGATGTAGGTTTTTTAAAATCCCCGTGGGAACTCTTTGATTTTCCGGTATAAAAAGTAGCCTATGTGCTAATCCAGGGTATAATCTATCTCCATTCTAAATTTCAGCCCAATCCGTCCAGTAGTTTTTGCGTGAAGGAGTAACAAACATACACACATACATACAAACTTTCTCCTCTATAATTATAGTGTAAAGTGTAATATTAGTGTGATGTACTAATCTAAGTAATGAAATTATAAAGCCCTTATTCAGACATGGTTTCATTTACAATTATGTATGTCGGTTATTTATAAATTCAACAATTGACAATCAAAAAGTGCATACCTAATGGTAACTATTTTAAATTTTGCTTTGAGCTTTTGTTTGAATACTTGCAAATGTACTGTTTAGTTCTGTCTGTGAAGAGTCTTGCTGAATCAAAAATCTTCATCTGGATTTCACCATTTATAAGACTACGGCGTCAGTTTTCCCTTCCACCTATAATATGGGTACCTTCAAGTCAGGAGTGAATAGGCAACTTCTAGGCAAGCGCGCTCCATCTTAGCCTGCATTATCACTTGCTAGCAGATCTGATTGCAGCCAAGCGCTAGTCTATATAATTAAAAAAAAAAAAAAACTAACGATTTAAAATTGGTATATTGTCATGTATGCTGATCCTTACATGTTTAAATACTTATAATCGAAACTAGTTTTATTTTGCGATCATGGTAGACTATACAGTAACATCGTCATAAAAATAACCATATTATATCGGGAAACTGCTGTGATAGCCTAGTGGTTAGAATATCTGCCTCTTAATCGGAAGTTGGGAGTTCGATCCCGGGCACGCACCACTAACTTTTCAGTTATGTGCGTTTTAAGCAATTAAATATCACTCGCTTTAACGGTGAAGGAAAACATCGTGAGGAAACCTGCATGCCTGAGAGTTGTCCATATTCTCAAAGGTGTGTGAAGTCTGCCAATCCGCATTGGGCCAGCGTGGCAGACTATGGCCTAAACCCTTCTCATTCTGAGAGGAGACCCGTACTCAGTAGTGGGGCGGAAATGGGTTGATCGTGATGATGATGATGATTGGGAAACTGTTTTCTTTAACGCTGTTAAATAGTTTATGATTAGACTGTTTTATAGTCTAACTACAATCAGTTGCTGGTTTTTGTCAGCTGGGCTGTTTGTCCTTTGGGTGCGCATTACGAATTACTATCCCACCTACTAATAGTAACAGTTTCATAGAATTGAGCCATCGTTAACTCCCACGGGATTCTTTGCTCCTGGTTCTTTGTAGTTTGAACTGTTGCTATTGTTTGTTTTTAGACTATCGTTTTACGTTGGTTGCTTCGGTAGTATAGTTTTCTTTGCTTATTGCTAAATTTTTAATTACTTTATTGTTAGTTGTGTTCCCTATTTGCATTGTCTTTAAGATTTAGAGGATCTTCTGTCTTCTTCGCTAAATTAGTATACTTCTTTCAGTAGCATGCGTCTGTAAAGTTGAGAAAAGAAGAGAAATAACATTTGAATTCCTGCTGAAATGTCCAAGCTGGAAATCTTCCAGATTTTTCTTTTAAACAACAAACTTTTCCAGATTTCTGTTAAAATATTCGGTTTCAAAGTTACGCGGTCTTAAAAATTTACATACAAATCTTTGAGCCCCTGTAATTTTAAAACTACATATTTCTAGAAAAATCTAAAACACCACTGACACAGATATTAGTTTCTAGAATATGTCTGCAAAATTTCATGGACTTTGGTTGCTTAATATTCAAATGAAATTGGAACTACGTTTGTAAGAAACGAGTGACGGAGAGACCCCTCTTAAGAAATCACCTCAAAATATTTGTAAAATTAATGAGACGTATCCAAAATATGACCTAAACCACAAAACCGTTAGAGCAGATACTGAGTCATATCCTTTACAAAATGTCTCTGAACGAAGTAACTAACTTGTAAAACGACGTACGCGGAAATACTTAAAATGTTAATTAATTCTTTGATTACCGAACACAGGAATAAATGAGATGTTTTGTGAGATTTATTATGGCTCTTATTTTCATTAAATCGTAAGTGTGAGTGCAATCGCGACATTAGCAGAGAACTAAGATTGACTTAAGAAAATGTTTTATTCCCTTCATAGGCGTATGCTTGACCAGGATCACACTAAATCGGAAGTGGCGCACGCTTGACCACGATGACCGGATAGGAAGTGATGATGTGGCCTAAGATGGACGCGTTTGACTAGAAGGTGCATTCACTCTTTTTTTAGAGATACCCGGATTATAATTAGTAGGAAACACTGATCTCGGAAGAGTATTCCAAAATCCAAACCCTAGTCGCGTCGAAGGTGAAGAGGGGGGGGGGGGGGGCAAGATCAAATAGCTTATAATTATACTATATCCTGTGATAAAACACCGATAAGCCGGCTACCTTGCGGCGCGGCGGTGATCAAGACTGAAGCTTCACCAAAAGTCGTGAATCTTATAACTCATATACCGATATGTATATGAGCTAGTAATTAAAAAAAAATATGTCTAAATCTGGGTCTAGACCAATAACATCGCCAGTATGTTCTAAAGACGAGATTCTAATTCAGCCTGATGTGTCACAGGCTCCTTTTGAGATGAGGTCACCCCACAGTGCGCGGCCGACGCAGCACATGCCATCGAATGTGCTAATTTTATAATTACGGGCTATACGAGTATGTAGTCAGCCGCTATGGGAGGCAGATTTTATGCGAAACCACGATGAACAGGCGGACTTATAAATAACTACGCTTTGGTGTGGGATAAAATAAAATTGTGCGTTGCCGCTAATTATTATTTGGGAGATGAAGGCTGAGGACCGGGTGAGGTGGCGCTTACTGAATTCATTTGTAGGAATGGGTATAACCTTTTATATTCTACCTGTAAAAGTTTAATTGGATAAAAAATATACATACAAACGTGCATAGACTGCTAAAATCATAACCCTTCCTTTTGGCTTTGCCGCAGTCGGGTAAAAATAAAACTTTGAACCTATAAAATGTACCTAATAAGAATGCTAACTCGAGTGAGCAGAACAATTTTTACATTTAAGTATCGACTCGTAAATAATTATAATAGTTTAGGTAATTTTGATATAACAGTTCCGCTCAGCGCTAAGTGAGTCATAGGGATTGTCTGTGGCTAATGATTTGCAGGAATGTATGAATTGGTATACCTAATTAATGGCTGTCAGTGCTAAGTATAGGCTTCCCATTGTAATTCTGACAAGCCTATTTATTAGAACCTATGTAAAAGTAGTTGAAGTAGTTCACTTAAGGCCGGAAATCGGAATAAAATCAACCTATCCGTAATCTGTCGATATGTTACTTTAGCAACGGTGTTATTTTCCAAAAATTGTATTGTCTTCTTTGACAAATAACAACGTTGCTAAGTAAATTATCCACAGATTGCAGATAGATCCAACATTGATTTTGGCCGTAAGACTGAAACTAAATCATAATTGGAAAAAGGGCATAGAAGTCAATGTCTGTCTTGGTCGCTGTAAGCACATTTATTGATGAAATAATAATTAAAAAAAACAATATTCACAAATACTTAAATATAAAACTTAAAAAACGAAAATGTCATCCAAATCACTATAACGAGGCAGTGTGCCCAGGACGCTGGCTGCGTTACCACGTTGAATGGCCAGACTAATATGCTGACCAAGGTAACTGCCAGACCTCCGGTCACCCGTCGCTTTAAGCTATTTGTTTTAGGATTTTATTTCATCAAGCATCTCGCTTGTTGCTCTTTTCTCTAAAAACAATTAGACAAAGTGAGGTAGCTAGGGGCTCTGCCGTAAAACGATGTACCTAACTAATTCACCGTCTAGACGCTATGTCTTGCACGCGGTGTGTTTTATGTCTAGCTTCCTTGTTGGAGATAAATTGCACCGCTCTTGCCTCCTCCATACACTTGTGATAACGGATTGTATTCTTTGCACTATTTTCTAGTTTTAGATGTAGCAAAGTGGTGAAACCGATATGAAGTAAAAAGATAGGCTTCACTATTGTATCTTTGATCAACAAAACTTATTTTCCACTCCATTCCATCAGCCTGTACGCGTCATAGGCCTTTCCAAGAGCGCGCCACCAAACACGATCCTCCACCTTCCTCATCCACCCGCTCCCCGCCACCTTCTTCAGGCCATCGGTCCAGCGGGCTGGAGGTCGTCCCACACTGCGCGTACCGGTACGCGGTCTCCACTCCAGAACACGTTTGCCCCAACGGTCGTCGGTTCTGCGACAGACATGGCCTACCCTTTGCCACCAAACTTATTAATGAATAATAATTCCCTACCATGTTCGTACTCGTATGTCGCTTCGTGCACGTGTTTCGCAATCCCTCCACAATGGTTGACCTCATTAATTTGTCGTATCCTCCACAATGTTTTGTACTTCCCATCTAAAACTGCAGTTTTTTTCATCATTGTTTACACTCTTATAACTATAGTGTATGAAATCTGATATTGTAAATAAATAATGAATGAACTCTACTTTATTATGTTTTGATGGGCGTTTAGATTTCAGGTTTTATTTTTTAATCTTTGTATAAAAACAAGTGTAAATTAAAAATTTTAAACACCAAGTGAAGGTTACAGTAACTAGAAAAGAGCTGATAACTTTCAAACGGCTGAACCGATTTTCTTGGATTATAGCTAAGAACACTCTCGATCAAGCCACCTTTCAAAAAAAAAAATTAAATTAAAATCGGACACAGACAGATACACAGATACACATGTCAAACTTATAACCCCTCTTTTTGGGTCGGGGGTTAAAAATAATGTTATTTCCATCAGAAAGGTATTTAATGTGAAGATTCTAAGTCGAAATTCAAAGCATTTATGTAAAAAATATGAAAATATGTAGGTTTTGGCATTTTACACTTTTTAGTTGTCAATTGTAGAATTTAGAAGATAATGATGTGATCAAATAATAGTCCTACAGACCGCGTATAAAAGTAAGCAGAATTTGGTACGCTAATGAACTGAAGCAATAAAGAGGGTAGCTAGAAAATTAACTGGATTAGACAGGCTGAGTGGTGACGCTCATTACGAAAAGAGTTGGTATGTTCAACAGTAGAGATGCATGGTTTACAATGATCAAGATGAAAATACAAAGGTTGCCTGTAAGAGATTTCTATAGCAATAAGGCCGTCTTTTCACCATCTAGTATAGTTTCTTCTCTTGTTTTCTGAGATATATGTTTGTGTGTGCAATAAATTTTTCCAAATGAATAAACTTTGGTATTGAAACCTACTTAAAACGGTTTAAAATGCCCTTCGTACAACAATTTATATTGCCATATGATCATGAAACCGATCACCTGTCGCGGTCCCTTCCCCACCTGTTTGTTCCCAACCAGGTTGTTAAAAATGCTTCCGGTTTTGTATAATTATACAGTTTTTATGAGTTCAGAATGTTTGATGTCTATGTTTTATGTCGTAACCTTGGCAATACAATCATTTGAATCTAATTCATCTTGTTTGTTCTAACAAATTCTCGATTTAATAAGGGCCAGATTATTTAACTTTAATTTGACAGGTTACTTGTCAAATTAAACGTGGTTAGGTTGTTGTTTTCATTATTTTTAACCCCCGACCCAAAAAGAGGGGTGTTATAAGTTTGACGTGTGTATCTGTCTGTGGCATCGTAGCTCCTAAACGAATGAACCGATTTTAATTTAGTTTTTTTTTTTGTTTTAAAGGTGGCTTGATCGAGAGTGTTCTTGGCTAATAAATAATCGAAGAAAATCGGTTCAGCCGTCTGAAAGTTATCAGCTCTTTTCTAGTTTTTCTTATAGAGGTTTTTGTGTCGGGGGATTTTAAATTTTGAGTTATGTAGACACTAGACAGTGTTGTCAACAATAATTTGAAATTCCTTCTTAGTTCTTAAAAAAGGTTTCCTCTATGAATTTTCTTGGTTTCTTTTCCTGCCAATAAATTCCGCCATTATCATATTGCAATATTTTGCCTAAAATACCTTGTACCTTTTATTCTTTCGCGTTACTGAACGCTTCAGTTGTATTCAGAAACGAATCGGTGCTTTATTTTTCTACATTAACGTCCAATTTATAAAATTTTATAGCGCAGTTTCGCATTCTCCAACTTGTATACGATTATGAGATGAAATATTTTGACCGTTCAATTTTATAATCCGCCTCATAATGATACAAATATTATTATTAAAAAATATTTTAAGTAAATACACAATCAATATCTATTACATTAGTCTAGTGTTTCTATTTCAGAATTCTTATCGACAATGTGAATATTATCTTATTCCAATATATTCTTTACAGCGTTGTATTTAAGATTTTGATTTCTTTGTTCAGTTTGTATGTTATGGTGTATTACGGAAGACTGCAACTGTCACTTGATTCTAGACTTTATTTTTGTAGGCATACAATTAATTTTCCTTTGGTGGTGTATCTGGTGTGCACTGTACGCAGCAGTTACAATTATTTCGAGTGCGTGCAAGGTCGTACGTATACGGGTGAGCCATGTGGTCTGTGTTGGCTATTAGTGTTGATAGTAAAATACCGTTTGTTACTTTGTATCATGCCGTGGATCGGCGATGGCAATTCTTGGTAGGTACTGCTATTCCAAAAGAATCAGACTCAGAATATTTATTCCCATTTATCAAAAGGAAAAATGGAACCCTTATAGGATCACTATTGTTTGTCTGTCCGTCCGTCTCAAAAAATCACAAAATTTTAGCGCTCTAAGCAAACAATAAATAATGTAATGAACAAGTGTAAATTAAAAATTTATAACACCCCCGACGATCCAAAGTATTTGAGTTTTCCAAAACATCATTTTCAATTCAAATAAATAATTATGTATTTAGGCAACGTCCATCTTGACAGCTTGACATTTGTCTATTGACATAATATTATGAACCCTAACGGTTATCTAACCTTCTTTTCTACAAGAAAACTAGAAAAGAGCTGATAACTCTTAAACGGCTGAACCAATTTTTTTAGATTATAGCTAAGAACACTCTCGATCAAGCCACCTTTCAAACAAAAAAAACTAAATTAAAATCGGTTCATTCGTTTAGGCGCTACGATGCCACAGACAGATACACAGATACACAGACACACAGATACACAGATACACACGTCAAACTTATAACACCCCTCTTTTTGGGTCGGGGGTTAAAAAATAAATCATGGCTAGGATTTGGCACACTTCTCTTTTTTTTGTTTTGATGGACATGATTTTGGTTTGATGCCAATTCGTTTGCCACTATTTGGGTATGGTCAATCGAATGAAATTGAATTTGCAGTTTTGGGTTTGATTCACCGGTAGTAGTGTGTTTCGTATTTTATAATCCCATCCGTTGTACTGTTTCGTTTATAGTCCTGTCCGTTGGACTATAGTCGAACCGACTCGTAGGCTGAGATCTATAGAACGCACTCTGACTTTGCTGTTAAAACGAGACAGCGTCGTACCGCTGGAATAAATCTGTCTCGTTTTATCTGAAACTTAACAGAAATCTGGAAAACCACAGGCAAAGATATTAATTTCTAGAATATGTCTGTAAAATTTCATGGACTTTGGTTTGCTTAATATTCAATTGAAATTGGAACTACGTTTGTATGGAGCGAATGACAGAGAGACCCCTCTTAAGTCTAAGCAAAGTCAAAGTGCGCTCTAAAGATTTCAACCTTAGTTGGAAAGGAAAACTCTTTAAAGAAATCTTTGTCAAGTTCTTAAAAACGAGTAGGTATCATTTATTAAGAAAGTCAACACGGAATATATTTAATTTAGATTTTTGTATTTTAGGTATAATCATTGATTTTCGTTTTTAGTTTAAAGGTTTTCAAGCCTTTTTAAATCCCGACCTGAAGCCGACTTCAATATTGTTAATGTTTCGTTACTGACTTGATATTTTCAACAATAACATCGTATAAATCATTCAAAACAAGCGGTGGCCTCGCGGTGGTCTGGGCCGAACCATGATAAATTGTTACGAACATTTGAGATGACATCATAATTTAAGAGTAATGCAAGGTTTTTCCTTAGTTGCAGGCGTGTCTAGCTCCGTTCAATATGCAGAACCATAAAATTATCATTATTATTGCTAGAAATCAAGAAGTAAATTTTCTTTAGTGGAAAATTAACCCCAAAGTTGATGACCTTAATACCTAAGGATCCGAGTCAGCGGGCGATGGAGAGAGCTATGCTTGGAGTCTCTACGTGATTAAATCAAAAATGATCCTAAAAGAACCAGAGTAACCGACATACTCGTAGGTAGCTCAATAGGTTGCGAAAGTGAAGTTTTTGAAATGATTTTGATTTGAATACAACAAGTGTAAATTAAAAATTTATAACACCCCCAACAAGTGAAGGTTACAGTAACTAGAAAAGACCGAAAATACCTGATAACTTTCAAATGGCTGAACTGATTTTCTTGGGCTAAATTCCGCGCCTACGATCTAAAGTATCTGAGTTTTCCAAAACATCATTTTCAAATAAATAATTATGTATTTAGGCAACGTCCATCTTGATAGCTTGACATTTGTCAATTGACATAATATTATGAACCTAACGGTTATCTAACCTTCTTTTCTACAAGAAAACTAGAAAAGAGCTGATAACTCTTAAACGGCTGAACCAATTTTTTTGGATTATAGCTAAGAACACTCTCGATCAAGCCACCTTTCAAACAAAAAAAAGTAAATTAAAATCGGTTCATTCGTTTAGGCGCTACGATGCCACAGACAGATACACAGATACACAGATACACAGACACACAGACACACAGATACACACGTCAAACTTATAACACCCCTCTTTTTGGGTCGGGGGTCAATAAACTAAAGCCTACTAAAGGCTACTCGTATATTTCTGTCATATATTTTCAGATGACAGATCTCGTATTTTGGGTGGCCGTTCTATTCGATCACCAAACGTATCGACACCCAGTCCTCAGTTTCACAGAAATAGCTCGTGAACCCGCATATTGTCACGTACTCGAAACGTAATGCCTGTCGACGTGTTACTAACCATATAAGTTTCGACGGTTATTAAACGACGATTTTATTAATAAAACTTCATCATCATCGTGATCAACCCATTTCCGCCCCACTACTGAGTACGGGTCTCCTTCATGAGAAGGGTTTAGGCATTAGTCTGCCACACTGGCCCAATGCGGATTGACAGACTTCACACACCTTTGAGAACATGGAGAACTCTCAGGCGTGCAGGTTTCCTCACGATGTTTTCCTTCACCGTTAAAGCGAGTGATAATTTAATTGCTTAAAACGCACATAACTGAAAAGTTAGTGGTGCGTGCCCGGGATCGAACCCCCGACCGATTAGGAGGCGGATGTTCTAACCACTAGGCTATCACAGCTTAATAAAACTTCGGTGCGACTTTATTCACGTTTGATTTGATACCATCACCATGATCATCGTCCATACTAATATAATAAATGCAAAAGTGTGTCTGTCTGTTTTTCTGTCTGTCGTTTGTCTGGCTTTTCACGGCCCAATAGTTGAACTGATTTTGATGAAATTTGGTACAGAGTTAGCTAACATCCTGAGGAAGTAAATACATTTTAGTTCTGTCAGCTGTAAATCAATAATTTGGAATGATAAATCATTGCATAAACTTACATGTGTAAATTAAAAATTTAACACCCCCGACAAGTAAAGGTTACAGTAACTAGAAAAGAGCTGGTAACTTTCAAACGGCTGAACCGATTTTCTTGGATTATAGCTAAGAACACTCTCGATCAAGCCACCTTTCAAACAAAAAAAACTAAATTAAAATCGGTTCATTAGTTTAGGAGTTACGATGCCACAGACAGATACACAGATACACACGTCAAACTTATAACACCCCTCTTTTTGGGTCGGGGGTTAAAAAGAGCAACAATGTTGCACACTTTGTTCTCTATGTCCTTGTCCATGTTTCCTTTAAAGTAGTCCTTTAAAACTTGAGAGGCTTTCTTTGTAATATATTTTTGACATGTTCTGGTTCTGCCAGCTGAAAATCATTAAGTTGAAAGTTTAAATCAACACACTTAAAATAAAAATTAAATTAAAAATTTAAAAAACCCCCGACACATAAACCTCTAAAAAGTAAAAAAATAATAGGTAAGTATGTATGGGCCCTTTAAGAATAGTATAAATAGTAAAGTTTTTATCCAAGCGCTCGTTGCGCCAGGGGACCGCTACCTATCATAAACTATGAAAGTCATCTGTTGTAGAAAGAATAGTCTTTAGCGGTCCCCCGACGCAACGAACGCTTGGATAAAAACTTTACTATTTATACTATTCTTAAAGGGCCCATACATACTTACCTATTATTTTTTTACTTTTTAGAGGTTTATGTGTCGGGGGTTTTTTAAATTTTTAATTTAATTTTTATTTCACGCTTTTTAAACTTTTATTCATAAATTACCGTTTATTTGTGCCATTCTAAAACCCAATTTCTATAATAATATAAATCCAATAAGGCAGCTAATATCTCTTCAAAGGTAACATCAATGTTATGTTAATTATACGTTCCATGAAATATTTTTAACCGAACATCACTAAATCAAGAATTATCTGAATGACTCACATAGTTTAACATGACCAAAACGAAATATCTGTTTCTAACATGTCGTTGCTTTAAAAATGTACCCATTTTACGTAGTCGTATAATAGTTCGCTTTTCAAGATATACCTACGATTAAATTGAAATCGACTTTCACCCGATGAAAGAAGGAATAAATTGGCTTGTATTTCATTTTGTTTGTTATTGCATGTAAAATTTTTATTTGACATAACTTTCAAAAACCGGTCAAGTGCGAGTCTGCCTCACACATGAAGAGTTCCGTACAAGTTTTTTTTTATGTAATGACAATTCAGTTGTCGGATTTTTCTGTTTACTTGGGCCACAGGAGTAGAGTACTTGGGCTATAAGATATTGCTACCTGCCTTTCATGATTCTACGTAAACGGGAAGTACCCAATTTATAAGTTTTGATTCTCTTGAAAGATGACACACAGACAGACAACGAAGTGGTGAAGGAAAACACCGTCAGGAAACCTGCATGCTTAAGAGTTGGCCATAATGCTCCCTCAAAGGTGCGTGAGGTGTGCCAATACGGGCTTGGCCAGTGTGGTAGCTTCTCATTCTGAGAGGAGACTTGTGCTCAGTAGTGAGCCGGCGATGGGTTGATCCTGATAATGATGAATTTTAAACGTATTTTGTCAAAGTAAATAAGCTGAGTTCAAGCAGATAAAATATAAAGAAGGTGCGCCTAATGCATCATCCAAACCTGCGCGACAAAGCGACTACGATGCGGGAACCTCAGCCGCGCGGAGGGTCATCGCCTATATTTACGATATATAATGGTGCCATGCACACCTACGCGACTACAACAGTCGAGGCTACAACATTTTTTTTTTTCTACAGATACCTACTGAACCCTAAAAATAGTTTGACTATGGTTTGGGTTTGGGTTGATTGTTCGTGGCCTTTGGTTGACTGTTGGATATTATAATAGAATTGATGTTTTCTCGTTTAACTGTGATTATAATATTTTATAAATTAGAAACTCCGCGCCTACGATCCAAAGAATCGGAGTTTTCCAAAACATTATCTTATTTTCAAATAAATAATTATGTATCTAAGCAACGTCCATCTTGACAGCTTGACATTTGCCAATTGACAAAGCGAAAATTGTATGTCTATGGTTACAATAGTGAAAGATCCCAGGGCCACCAGCCGTCACGTATTTTCTGACGAACGAAATTTGGACGATTGAGTAGTGTTAGTATGTACTAAGAACGCATGCCTACAGACCTGCTAGCTTGCTTAGACGGCCAATTTTCAGGTATCAGGTAATCAAGGTACATAAATACATTACTTACCTCACGTAAATTCTCCAATTTTTTTAATTTTTAGCTGTTTTTTTTTAAAATATTAATAATTAATTCACATAAGTAAACAATAAGAGAGTGAGAGAGAAGTCAATATATCCTAATACATGTCTTACTCAGTCTCATGCGCGTAGATAATGATGCCCTCGCGCTCAAACCCACAGAGGCATTAAAATTGAATTTAGGGGATGATTGGCCCTCTGGATCGGTCTGTCTTCTTGTAAAAGGTTTTAAAATAGTTGTCTGGTGGACATATGTATATAAAAATGGAGCATCAGAATTTACGTGCAGTTAAGTAATTACTTATTTTGGGAGCTTTAAAGCGTCTGCAAAGCAATACGGCCGACGCGGGAAGTGTCTGGGAGTATTGGCGACATATTTTTAAGGATATTGCCTAAAATATACGTAAAAATCAGTTTGGAGAATTTACGTGAGGTAAGTAATGGTTTTATGTACCTTGATTATCAGATACCTGAAAATTGGCCGTCTAAGCAAGCTAGCACGTAGGCTAGGCATGCTTTCTTAGTACTTACTAACACTACTCAATCGTACATATTTCCTGTGTCAGAAAATACGTAACCTCTGGTGGTCCTGGGATAAAAGTAATAAGAAAACCAGAAATGAGCTGATAACTTCCAAACGGCTGAACCGATTTTCTTGGATTATAGCTAAGAACACTCTCGATCAAGCCACCTTTCAAACAAAAAAAACTAAATTAAAATCGGTTCATTCGTTTAGGCGCTACGAGGCCACAGACAGATACACAGATACACAGATACACAGATACACAGATACACACGTCAAACTTATAACACCCCTCTTTTTGGGTCGGGGGTTAAAAATTGAAAACAGCACCAAAGTTTCACCCTTCGTTCAATCCTATTTTGGTCCACGAACAACGACAAAAGTTGGGCTAAATTAAAACAACGTCATCTGCGGCTTCCGCGGGGTGATCCACGCAGGATGTGTTTCCGTAGGTAGTCAGTCAGTTTTGATTATTTTAGGGAGGTACTCAGATAATAGTGATGATAGATAGAGGTTAAGAGGTCGGCCGGCCTAGTATTCCGTGAGGTCGGGGGTTCAATCCCGGGAACACATCTCTATCTTTTCGGAGTTGTGTGTTTTAAGCAATTAAATGTTAAATGTCACTTACTTTAACGGTGAAGGAAATTATTGTGAGGAATCTTGCATGCCTGAGAGTTCTCCATGTACTCAAAGGTGTGTGAAGTCTGCCAGTCCGCGTGGGGCCAGTGTGGCAGACTATGGCTTAAACCCTTCTTTTTCACTCTGAGAAGAGTCCCGTGCTCAGTAGTGGGCTGGCAATGGGTAGGGTTCAGACAAGAATTAAATTAGATAAGGTTGGTTATAATAACTTCCAAACGGCTGAACCAATTTTTTTGGATTATAGCTAAGAACACTCTCGATCAAGCCACCTTTCAAACAAAAAAAACTAAATTAAAATCGGTCCATTCGTTTAGGCGCTACGAGGCCACAGACAGATACACAGATACACAGATACACAGATACACACGTCAAACTTATAACACCCCTCTTTTTGGGTCGGGGGTTAAAAACAACAACAAATGCTGTTTAATAAGCCTGCTCATCATACTCGATCGTTCGAGGATGCTTTTTACGAGTCTTTATGACTTTTTATGAGGTTTTTGATTTTCCTTTAAGCGCGCAAGTGCGATTTCTCAGTACCTGCCACCGTCGCCATTGTAACATAAATTACCGTATTAATGTAAACACGGGCATATACAAGTGATGTCATGTTGGTGATTTCGAAATTATGACTTCATGTTTTCTCACACTTAGCTTATGATTGGGACAAAAAGTTGTTGTTAAGTGGCTTACGTTCTAAGGATGCTTATTCGTCGTCTCAGTGATGGATATCCACTACTGGGCTTAGATCCTCTAGCTAGGCATTCTCACAAACGGTCTTATATCTTGTGGCCAGTAGTTTTCGGCGACTCGCTTGATATCGTTTTCCAGCTATGAAAATAAAAGTTATCAATAAATAGAGGGCTATATCAAACACAAATGAAATTGAAATTATTATAATGCAAAAAAAAACCAAAAAAAAAAAAAAAAAATCAGAAAGATAAAGATTTTTTTTAAGTACATTGGTTGGTTGGACATTTTTGTAACATAAACAGAGATTATAGACATGAAGTCAATAATGAAATACCTAATGAGTTTCTGGAGAATGAATTAACTAATGATGATTTTATTGAAATGTAGGCACAGTAATAATAATTATAAACCACTTTGTTTGTATTTTCATTTAAATCTAGAAATACCTTTAATGGAATGGATAATCCCTAGGAAAACTGATCTTCAAAGGATTCATTAATTAAACTCAACAAAATTAATGAGTCAAGTCAAAAGGTTGCGATGGTTATCATCAAGTATCGAGTTGCCGCCTTCATTAAAGAAAAACAACAAAGAATTACTTAAAACGATAAAATTTCCTATTGTACTGTAAATGGTATGAAATGATGCTGAAAAAAATGATTTCTTTAATTGTCACGCTCGGCTTAAGGGTCTTCTCACCATATAAGTGTTACTTTAGTGCACTTAAAGTTAATTAAAATCGTTATTATTCATAATTTACACTAAGTGGGGACTTTTATAGTATAAGTACATTCTCAAGTGTAAAATGTGAAGTGTGGCGAAATCTCTTTTAATTTGTTTACTGAATTTTATTCTTTACTATCTGATGTCTGCGACTTCGTGCGCGTGAATTTAGGTTTGTTGAAATCCCATGGGATTTCTTTGATTTTCCTGGATAAAAAGTAGCCTATGCGCTAATCAAGAATATTATCTATCCCCATACTAAATTTCAGCCAAATCCACCTAGTAGTTTTTGCGTGAAGGAGTAACAAACATACACACACACATACTATCGCCTTTATAATATTAGTGTGATATTCCTGTCATAATTATGTTTCTATGTTGCTGTTTTTGATAATGTACAATGTTCGGTTACTTGAAGGTCGATTGGACATATTTTTTGTGTTATCGAAAACCACATCCATTCCATTCTATTCCATTAGCCTGTACGCGTCCACTGCTGGACATAGGCCTTTCCAAGAGCACGCCATCAAACATGGTCCTCCGCCTTCCTCATCCAACCGCTCCCCGCTACCTTCTTCAGGTCATCGGTCCTGACGAAGGTAGAAACCAAATCCAATTATTGAAAACAAAATCCAATTATTACACAAGTGTAGATTAAAAATTTATAACACCCCCGACAAAGTATCTGAGTTTTCCAAAACATCATTCTTAAATAAATAATTATGTATCAAGGCAACGTCCATCTTGACAGCTTGACATTTGTCAATTGACATAATATTATGAACCTAACGGTTATCTTTTCTAACCTTCTTTTCTACAAGAAAACTAGAAAAGAGCTGATAACTCTTAAATGGCTGAACCAATTTTTTTGGATTATAGCTAAGAACACTCTCGATCAAGCCACCTTTCAAACAAAAAAAAGTTAATTAAAATCGGTTCATTCGTTTAGGCGCTACGATGCCACAGACAGATACACAGATACACAGATACACACGTCAAACTTATAACACCCCTCTTTTTGGGTCGGGGGTTAAAAAACAAGCACTATCGGAGATTTTTAGAATTTCTCGAATCTATCAACTCGTCAAAAGTTCATTGCTCTATTCTATGACAGACACGTCACACTATCCAAACGTTTGAACAGTTTATAAAATAAACTCTATCGTACTGCCTGTCTGGTGGTTATGATTCTACCACTGCACTGTACACGCGGTTGATTAGTCGTCATTATTCTATAATCACCATTGATCTATAATAATAGGTCGATATAATGACGTACGAGCACGCAAAGCCGTCCGTCCTGCGCCTGATCTCTCCGGACTCCGATCTACTCGTAGCTACTCGTAACTATTCTCTTTTGGCCGGAGGTTTTTTGATAATCCCGTGGGAACTCTTTGATTTTCCGGTACAAAAAGTAGCCTATGTGTTAATTCTAGCTAACTGTTCTCTGTTGACCGTTGTGGCCGAAGGTTTTTTTAAAATCCCGTGGACACTCTTTGTTTTTCCAGGATAAAAAGTAGCATATGTGTTAATACGGGGGTATAATCTATTTCCGTTTCAAATTTAAGCCAAATCCGTTCTGTAGTGTTTGCGTGAAAGAGTAACGAACACACACACATACACACAAACTTTCGCCTTTATAATATTAGTGTGATAAACAATTCATAAGTAGCAATAAATAAAATCATTACTTTGTAGTGGATATGGTAAAATGAAATGTTTTTGTCATCACCATAAATCTAGTTTATACTTATACAATTTCTCATAAAAGCTTTCCGCACTACCCGTACAATGACACAGCTATATCCACCCCTTTTCACCTTATCTACCCCCTAGTTTTCACCCCCTCGCAGTCTGGTAAACTTGATTATAATTTCCCTTTTCATAAAGTCTACCCCCTTGCGAAGAGTACCTCTTCACTCTTCAGTCTCGGTTTAAATTCTTTTGAATTTTACAGCGTTTGTGAATGTTGTTTTTCGTTCTCTTTTATTTAGTTAAGTTTTCAAACGAGTAGATTTTAAATCCTATTGGATGACCCATGAGACGAGTGAGTGATTGATAAAAATGGCACTTTTTAGACCTTAATAACTCAAGAATTATAAAAGCTTTTAATCCTGAAATTTACGATTCCATGTGTTCAAAGGGGTCTCAATAGATATTCAAAATTGTAAGTGTGTATGTAGGTCTACTCGTTTCTGAGTTATGGTGGACCGAAAACAGATTGAAATAGTTCTGCGAACCGCTGTTCATATTTGAATTTGTCTTATCAGAACTTGGCTGCGCATACTAGCGCGTGTCTTAAAACACTCTGCACTCAAATGAATTTAAATTCTCTTTGAATGTATTGATTATTTCGGTCACTATATTTTTGGTCGTAATTTATACTTCCCAATCTTTCTGGACTTCTGCTGACAGGAACTAAACAACATCCCCCTGTAGATAGATATAATGATTCAAGAGGAAGGTTTATAGTTTATACGTATAATTTAATATTGTGTTGTTGAGAGCTTTCATCGAAAATGCTGCCTTACATTAGTATCTACATTGTAAACATGCGAAGCCGGGTCGGGTAGCTAGTTATCATAACATTATAAAATGATACCTATCATTTTTCCCCATACCGCGTTGCGTTGGACGGAAGTGCGGAGGCCGCATCCTCGCCATATTTCCGCGTGCGCCCGCGCATGTTCTGATTATTCTTTAGACTCTATCTATACCTACTTGACCAATAGTTCCCGGCTTATTATATTTAGGACAAATTTTCGTACCTCCAAATAATATATAACTAAGGAATATAATTTTGATGTATTTACAGATTTCTTATACAAAAACGGACGAAACTTGTTGTTCAGTTAGAAGTTATTTGGTATTTGAAAAATCAGCACTTAACCAATTCCAAAAAAGAGAATTGGAGCCACTGACCTATTTAAGAATGAATCGATCAATGCGGATATCTTTGCTTCAATAAAGATTATTTTGATTAAACTCTTTGATTTCCCGAGGTAAAAATGCCGATGTCACTCTCCAGGTCTTTTAATGATATCCTTGCCAAAAATCACGTCGTCACTCGTCCCATTGCGGCGTGATTGGAGGACAAACCAACAAACAAAACCTTTTCGCATTTATAATATGGTGGATAGTGATGATTAACGTCAAGAGCGAGCTTAAATCAAATTATTTAAAATTATCTTTACGCACATCTATGTCACCGTCTTAATATTAGTCTGTGCCCGTTCATTTGTCTACCTAACTACTGTCTTCACCTTGGCATATAATGATTGTGATTTCATTATTTTGAACTTGACCCCGACCCTGTACAGCGAAACTTTAGATAAATCTTGTAGTGTCAACCAATTAGTAGAATCGTTTTTTTTTTTTTTAGAAGATTGACGAATTAGAACAATGTTTAACCCCCGACCCAAAAAGAGGGGTGTTATAAGTATGACGTGTGTATCTGTGTATCGGTCTGTGGCATCGTAGCTCCTAAACTAATGAACCGATTTTAATTGAGTTTCTTTTTGTTTGAAAGGTGGCTTGATCGAGAGTGTTCTTAGCTATAATCCAAGAAAATCGGTTCAGCCGTTTGGAAGTTATTAGCTCTTTTCTAGTTATTACTGTAACCTTCACTTGTCGGGGGTGTTATAAATTTTTAATTTACACTTGTAGTTCAGTAGAATTAGAATGCACCAAGCAATTCGCTTACTCGTTATAAATACGCACTGCTAGAATATGGAATGCCCTTCCGGCTTCCGTTTTATCCGCAATCTTAAAATATTGATAATTTTAAAACAAGAAGGAAAAGGCATCATCAAGCAGGCGCACACACATTAGACCGCATCTTCACTTACCATTAGGTGTGATTGTTGAGGGTCATAGTCCCCTTTACGTAATCGGAAGTGTTTTCTTGGCATTAAGTGGACTCCCAGAATCTTCTGAACTCTTCAAAACAGTTGGGCTTGTTTTGTTAGCTTATTACCATTAATTTACAACGATATTAGTTGGTACCTAATTACCTATTTTTTTTTTATCTTTCTAATATTGGTTTTATTGAACTACCATAAAATCTCATTTAACCGTCATAAATTTTTATAAAATAACACTGAACGAAATGAGGTTAATACGAATTTATAACCAGCTAGAAGCTTCGTATAATTTGAACATTTCCGAAAAATTAAACTTTCGTGTTGTTAACGGAACTCCAAATGATCATATATCGATGCAGGTTTTACACTTAATACCCTCCTGACCGAATTTTAGCCACGGCGTCCAATCTCAACAGATTCTAGTTAAGGGCCCGCTTACACTAAAACCAAAAAATGTAAGATTTCAAGCTCCAAATTAACCATCATAGGAAAGACTTCCACATAATTGAACACCTGTTTAAAATAAATCAATCTTTCGTATTGTCATTTAATGTATCAAATTGAAAAAAACTATTTTGTGCATTGCGTGGCTACTTATTGCAATTTGAAATGATGTTTTTTTTTGGACAAAAACACGCGCACTCGTGAATCGTAATAGATACAAAAATTTCACAGAATGTGTATTTCTATAACCGCTATAACCATAACCATAAATAATAAAAATTTCAGAATGGCCACCATGAAAAATAAAAAAATTATTAAAGTCTGGTTTTTTTGTACAATGGTACCTTTGTGTGCAAGTCTGACTCACAGTAGACCGATTTTCTTTTTCATTTACATAAACTAAATGGAAAACCTAATAACTTTTTGGTCCAATCCGGGACTCGAAGTAACATTATCTGCAGCCGAACCAGTAGTAATCACAATGTAGCTGGCAATGACACACGTTGAATGAGATAAGTCTTCATATAAATATAAACTGAAACCTATATTTAGATCGAGTACTCATAGAGCGACAAATCGAGGTTATAAATAGATTGTTTGTCTTTATGCGTCCTCACATGCATACATTGTCTATCTTTAATCAGCGTTGTTCTCTTATGCTGAAATCTATAGAGCTGCTTTGACTTTGCTCAGACTTAAGTTTCAGTTAAAACGAGAGTGAATGCCACTGATATAACGCTGTCTCGTTTTAACAGTGTCTTAAGTCTAAGCTAAGTCAAAGTGCGCTCTATAAATCTCAGCCTTAGATTCTCCTTGTATTTATTGGAGATATACTGAGTAATACTGAGCTGGAGCCTGGGACCTTCAGGGTGTCCCACCTTTATCCTGGCAATTCTGTTATATCCATCCATACTAATATTATAAATGCAAAAGTGAGTCTGTGTGTCTGTCTGTCTGTCTGCTAGGTTTTTAACTAGCTACAATAATATTGTATACCAAATCTTTGAAGAGTGCAACCGCCGAGTTTCTTGCTGGTTCTTCTCAATAGGAAAGGCATTCCGAACCAGTGGTAGATGCTTTTGACGATTCAAAAGTACTTGTAAAAGCCTAATTGAATAAAAATATTTTAAATTTGAATTTAACAGTTTTAACGATTATGATGAATTTTGGTACAGAGTTAGCTTACATCCTTCAAAGGCCCATCCGTTTATATAAAATTTGGTACAGTGGTAGCTTGCAAGTTGCCTCCCAAAATTGGCATGGCAACTTTTTATCTCGGAAAAAGCAAAGAGTTCCCATGGGTTTTTTTTTAAAAAAACCTACATCTACGCGGATGAAGTCTCGGGCAACATCGAAATAGATGTTCATATTGTGTATTATGCATAAATGTGGGAGCACTTGGGTAACCCATATTCGTATCATCGTCGTCGTTGTCAATTGATAGAGATTCACTGTTGGACATAGGTTCCTTGTAACAACTTCCACACGCCGCGGTTCTTTGTCAGTCCAATTTTGTGGTGAAGTTATGTTTACGCTTATCCTCGTAGAATACATACGTAACTTTTGTTCTACAGACATTATTAATACCGTCAAATAACGTATCTGCCAAGAGTGTCATTGTAAAAATATCAATTTAGAGCTCGAAAAACTGTGTTTGGATGCCAAAAAACAAATCTGTTATAAATGCAGCGCACTAGTGTAAAAGTGACGCAATATTTAAAAAAATAGTGACGTAAGTGTATTGTGATGCGGATTTTCAAAATAAAAACATTTGTGAAACCAAATCGTTGAAAAAACTGCAAAAAAGTGCTAAACCGTTGATCAATTGATGGTCGATGAAAAGTGTTGTGACGTTCGAGTTGGCAACTCAACTCAACTGTTGAGTTAACGAGACAAAGGTGTCTATGGTAGGCATGATGTGGTTCAAACGGGACCCAAAGGTCCCAGAAAAGGTTGACAAAGTTGACGGAGTGGTCAACAAGTTGAGAAGAAAAAAGCCGGTCATTCTCAAACCGACGCGAGAGTCGAGCGAGAGAGAAACATCGGCTGATAGCGATAAGGAGAAACGGAGATATTCCGATATACTTGATATGAAAGTGTCGCTTGGTATGTACGAAAATATTAATGCTAAGGTTTGACGCATATCTGCAGAGTCGAGTGGAGCCGAGGAGCAGCATCTTTTTGATAACAACATAAACTCAGCTTTATTTCACTGTGACATATTTTTGAAATCGGTATAATGAAAACAAACCACGGAGTTGTTTTGTTTTCATTATGCACAACCACAGAATATATAAATACGTAATGCTGTGCTAAAGTAAATAAAGGTTAGTTTGTGAAGTCATAAAATATGTTGCACCTATCCTCGGCTCCACTCTATTTTGGAGGTCTGCGTTGTATGTTGTATTCATTTACGTTGAGAAAACGGTCAATTCTCAAAGTTGCAGTTTATTTTAATTTAATTTTATCTGTATTTTAATTTGTTGATAAAATTAATGAAAAGCACATATCGTTGGTATTTCTAAAACATAAATGAGTGATACCAGCAAAACGATTTTAACCTTCAATTGGATAGGTATTAATTTTAATTTCCCGTAAGCATCGTGTTATTATTGTTAACTGTCCCAAAAATTAATTCAATATTATGGGATTGAAATTTAAAGGTTTCCATTTTATGGCCATAGCTACTTAAGTAATCCGATCATATTTCTGTTTTTTTTTCTAATCTACTATTTTTTCCAAAGTGACTTACAAAGTCATTGCCTTTTTGGTCCCTGACTTGAAGTCTGAGACCTTTCAAGTCAATTTAAATCTTCTACCTTTGGATCACATGGAAACAATAAAAATAAACATTTCCTCTGAAGTATTGTTCATGATAGTTATTGTATAGGTATTGCGAATCTCCGCGAATGTCAACAGGTCAATGTGGCCACGAGAGGCCGTGTCCAGATAGCTACTATTTTTAGCATTGCCGTCTTGTGTTGATAATTTATTTTCCTCTACTTTATTTCCTTGTATTTGGGGATGCGAGTTTGGTTGTTTTGTACATTTTTCAAGGACCAAAAATTCCTAATTGTAATGCATAGTTCATTTTTACTTTTATATAATATAATTTTGATACTTTATTATAAATGAAACTTTGTTTCACTGTTTTTTTTCTTTTATCATTTTATCCTTAGGAATCATTTTCGTTTTGATACTATACCCATACTTAATTATTATTTATTAGAAGAGCAACAACTCCTTACCTAGTAAATATTATTTTATACCTTCTGGTTTTGTACTACTCATCAACATTGTAAAGTAATTTGGCTATACGTTGACGGTCTAAACTTTAAATGTTATGTTAATCTTTTCACAATGTTCCATGCGAATAAGGATACCAATACTTTTAAAGCTATCAATCTAGTTAAGTTTAGAGAGTTATTGATAACAATATAATAAACATCATTATCTACTAACAAAGACAGTCTTCATCAAAATTTCTCCCAACTGGTTAGCCTTTGTTTTAGCTTTGGTCTATATTTGGACGCTTGTCATTCAAATATATTTTTATCTCTTATCAAGTGTTTATGTTAAACGTAATCCCGATATAACCGATAAGATTACGCATTAAAATGGTTGAGAAATTGTGTTATCAGTATATTGTTTGCATAGGAGTATTACGGCAGTCTAATAATCCTACTTATACTAATCCGACGTTATAAAAGTTTTGTAATCTTCTATAGATTCCCGTAACTTTAGCTCAAATATTTTTCACCCAATAGTAGGGGTAATCTTTCGTCAAATTCTTTCTTACTAGGATAAATCGTAGAATTCTGTCTATTTAGATCCTATCCTAATCATTCGATAAGGAATCTACCGGTCAAATTCCAAGTTTTTAAGCTTCGTGTTTCGTGTGTCGTGTTGTTTTAGGTCATTGTCTTAGATTTCGTGATTATACAGTTGAGTGGTATTCCGCTTTTAAATAGTAAAGATATATAAAGTAGGTACATAGAAGAAACAAAATTCTGACATCTTTTTATTAACTAAATTAAATTAGAGATCAAATCAATCAATGAAAACCAAGTTAAAGAATTACAGTAAATTAATAGAAGCAAGTTTCAAGAGAAACATTTGTGATATTAATATCGCGTGTTCTAATAATAATGCAAAAAGAGGACATTAACCCAATTTTGTTGACCATCCCTTAGGGTGAGGTCCTTAGTGGCCGGTGTCCTGAAAACCAGAGCCGATATAAAATGTTATTTACGTGTTGTAAGGAACATTTTTACGACTGTTTCATTAGATTAATGGATGCCGCTGTCTTGAAATTGAGGTTCCTTGTTTTTTGTGTCATAAAATAGTTATTCCTTTCTTATAATAAGGACATTGATACAATGTTTTTGCTATTATATTGAGTTTATCTTAGAATGTACGAAATCTAGAAAATGATTTTATATGAAAGGTATAAGATTAATTTATAGTAAGGCAAAAATGTAAGATCTATTTTTACCCGACTGCGGCAAAGCCAAAAGGAAGGGTTATGATTTTAGCAGTCTATGTATGTATCTATCCAGATTCTGTGTGTTCCATCATAGCGCCTAAACTACTGGGCCGATTTTGATGAATGGGATATCAATTGATTCGATGTACCTAAAGGTCACATTTTATACGGAAAAAATTGACCTTAGGGATGTTACATCAAAAAAAAGTAGAGGTCTCCAAATTTTTTTTTGCTATTGTATTGAGTGGGATGTCAAATGAAAGAGGAGAAAATTCTGAGTAACAGCGTTTATTAAGAAGATCGCAGTCGGGTTTTAGTTTTCAACTTTATCTTATTGTTATTCTTACTGATTAAGAAAATAATAGGGATAATGGTAGTTGAAACTTAATATTTTTAAATTTTGGAAAGACAGATTTTATGTAAAATTAGGTCACCTTATTACAGAAAAGGCTAAATTTCTTTTTTTATAAATTAACAACATAAAAATAAAAAAAATAGAGTCATTGTTAAAACGATTTATTAAATGTATTTTTTGATGACGAACGTTATTTACATAAACAGCACATGAATTTTCCCATTACCAATCCGTTTACTATTGTTAAATCTAAAAAGTTCCTCTTAACTATTTTTCACATCTGTCTTACATTTTACAGTTAATCTTTATTGTATGGAAATTATACTGATTCTAACATCACTCTCTGTGATGTGCCAGAATTTAGTTTCTTTTCACCTTGATTGTTGAAAATATTTTAGTACTTAGAATAAGTACTCATTAATGATAATAAAGCCGATCAATATGTATGCGTTAGATAAACAATTAATTATCGATCAGGAAATTCTTAATCGATATTGGCAGGGCTGAGAATAATAAAATAGTTCTGTTCTAAGTTAGGTATACCTATACAATGTATTCTAAGGTATAACTTGAGTCTTAGTTCAAACAACTGCTTTTGCTATTTCTTACATTACCGCCCACTCCCTGACCTCTTTGTCAAATCATCGTGATAATTCACACTTATGTTTCAGTTTTACTAATGGCATTGGATTCCTATGATTAGGAATTACTTAATTGACAACTATTTGCTTATTATTCTTCGCACTCGCTCAAATATTTTATTAATTACACTTGAGACATATGAAACTATTAAGTACATTGTTAAATTCTTGCTTCTTGTCTTCGCACATTCGTCATCAATAACAACCTGTGAATGTCGATTAATCATTCAGATCGTTATTATCCGGGCGTCCATTGTACCACTTCTTGTTACATGCTGTTAAATGCCACACTTATCTACAAGGCTTCTCTTTAATCATCTGTTCTACAGATTATGTAGTTACAGTAAATTGTTACTGTTAAAATTCTTTATATGCTAGATTATTTGAACATGGGCTGTTTTTTTGTACGAGCTGATCAACTAGGATCTATAAATATCAACAAATTGACACAACTCCATTGAATAGTTTATATACTCAATAAAACTTTCTAAAAATTGCCAACGATATGT
Organism: Maniola jurtina; assembly: GCF_905333055.1. Lineage (NCBI taxonomy): Eukaryota > Metazoa > Arthropoda > Insecta > Lepidoptera > Nymphalidae > Maniola > Maniola jurtina. The sequence continues at coordinate 1,701,328 of NC_060053.1, forward strand.
GCTTATATCATACTTTATATTTTGCAATACAAAATTATATCGCAACAAAACCTTAACATTTGATACGCTATTATAATGTAAAATAATCCTCTAGAGCGGCGAGATGAAAGCGACGAATCACTCTACGAATCGGCTGACTGTCAAAGCGACGCCATTTCTGCTAGCGATGACGCGCTACCAAGACTCATCAAAACACCCACCATGAGCAAGGAATCTCTTAAACTCGCTATCACTGACGAAGAAGGAGACCTAACGAGAGCAAAGAAAGGTCATAGAAAGACTATGTCATTATCCTATCCACTAGAAATAGTGAAATGTTTAGGCGACGAACTATTTGATCACAAAGAAAAGAACTGTGAAAAGAAAAAGTCAAGAGAAAGCCTATGGAGTGAAGAAGATAGAGATTCTATTCACGGTTCAACTATGAAACTAGATCAGTTGAGAAAGAATAGTAAAAAGGACGATAAAGTTAGTGGAAGTAGAAAAAACAGTTCAACTGATAATCCAAAACGGAAAAGTAGCAAAGGTTCCTCAGTTAGTGCTTTAAATTTTTTGAGAAGGAAGAAAACTCCAACTTCAATGAAAGCCGTTGAAGCGGTGGTCGAAGTAGTAGATGGATTAATAAACACCAGTGAAATATTAAACCATACGAAATTCTTCTTGGAAGAGGAAAAGAGATTTGCGTCTGCGACCTTCCCTAAACCTCCGGTCGAAACTGATTCGGATGAAGACATGCCTGCTCCCAAAGTTATAGGAGAGCATAGAAGAAGATTAAGCAGACAGACTTCTAGAAGTAAGAGTAAAGTTAGAGGAAAGAGTCAGAGTTTAAAAGTCAATACATTACGGAAATCACATAGTGGGACGCTAAAGAAGGGGAAAAAGAAGAGTGTCAAAACTCCTTTAGTTAGTAGGAGTAGACAAGCAAGCATAGCGGAACCAAGTCCGTTAGTTAAGAAGAAACATTCAGATGCCTTCAAGCAGAATTCCTGGCTGTTTAGTGGATCCAGAGGTAAGTTTCTTGTTCAATTCTTTATTGTATGTTTTTTTACAGGTATTTATTGGAAGCATGTTAAAGATGACTATTTTATGATAGTTCTCTATATAGTTATATTCAACTGTTTTCTATATCTGACTCCTGACATCTTAGTAATTGTCTTTGGTTTAGTAAATACTGATCAGTATGCTATTGGTAGACAGTTATTTATATTCACATTTCGATAAAATACAAAAAGAGACAACTTAAAATTGTAGGTACAAAAAGGCATTATTTGGTTATTGAAAAGGTGTCACGCCCTTCAGCAATGAGAAATTCAACGCAGAAGGAAGTTCCTTCTGCGTTGGATTTTCAAGTAGTAGTTAAACGATGTCAAAGATATAGCCAAGGTAATGTTAAATAAGAATATCGTGTGTGAATACTTTCTCCTATACAATCGGTAACCCAATATCTACAATCTAAATAGGTGTTAAGATCATATCAGTAGCAAAAACTCGATCAAATACCGTTGCCTGTCACATACGCGTCACTGGGCGTATATTAATTATTTCGTTATTGATATTTGGCAAGCTATCCATTATGAACGTGGTCACGAAGCAATGAACCCAAGTTACTGGAATTACCAGCACGTTACAGGGTGTAACCAGAACGCTAGCAAACACGAAGACAGGTGATAGTACTGATGATTGCTGATAAGATACCATAAAAAAAACTACGAAAAATAATTAAAATATCCTGTGTTCTTAAAAGTTCACAATATATTGCAAATAAAACATCTGACTGACACTACAGGTCAACGAACGATCCGTAAATAGGTCACTCGAAGTCAATGCCGCGTCGTAATATAATATAGGCACGGATTTTTATATGTAGTTTCAAAAATTTGCGAAATAAAAGTTTGTTATTTCCTTTGCTAACAAACCTCATCATATTCATCTCAACTCACCACTGAACTACAACTCTGCGACATGTCTCCTCTCAGAATGACACGGGTTTTTTAGGCCATAGATAGGTCAGTTATAGACATAGACCAAGTGCAGATTTGCAGACCTCATCACGCTTAATATTATAAAGGAGAAAGTTTGTATGTGTGTGTGTGTGTGTATGTTTGTTACTCCTTCACGCAAAAACTACTGGACGGATTGGGCTGAAATTTAGAATGTAGATAGATTATACCCTGGATTAGCACATAGGCTACTTTTTATCCCGGAAAATCAAAGAGTTCCCACGGGAATTTTAAAAAACCTACATCCACGCGAACGAAGTCGCGGGTATCAGCTAGTAATTACATCGCCGAGAACATTATGGAGAACTCTCAAGTATGCAGATAAAAAAAATTACTTGTTAATTTACTGTTAATAAATTCCTATGTAGATCACTTATTTATCCATATAAGTTGTAAATGAATAATAATTTTGAGTGAGGAAATATCATGATTTGCGTGAAAAATTACGGAAATGTTACGAACTCGTAAAAATAACAGTGTTTAAAAGATAACGTTTACGATTTAATGCTAAAAGTACAAGCGTGCAACGTTTGCATTTTATTGATTTCTCCAGGGTTGTCACTTGCCAATTTTTAATATATTATTCAAATAGTTTTCAACTGTGTTTGAAGATTAGGTACGTTGATTCTTAAGATCTAGCGAATGTTAAGAATCACCGTACCTAATCAACGTACCTAATCACGTATCAGAATTTCAAAATATTTTGAAAGATATCCTAGATCATCAATCACTCTTGCCCTTCCGGCATCTGTTTTCCCTTGTACTTTTAATATGGGTAGGTGAAAATGAAAATGAAAATGAAAAGTACCTTTATTTACACTTAACATTGCCTTACCTTCAAGGTACCTTCAAGTCAAGAGTTAATCGGCAACTTCTAGGCAAGCGCGCTCCATCTTAGGCTGCATCATCACTTGCTAAGCAGGTCTGATTGCAGCCAAGCGCTAGTCTGTAAATTAAAAAAAAAAAAACATAAGTATGTTTGAAGACAGAGCTGGCAGCCCTAGGCATAACTATAACATAATAATCTGTCCGTCGTCGTTCGTCACACACGACCCTGGTACTGCAAAGCCGCACCGATGTTTAAAACGATACAGCAATTAAACGTTCTGAATTCTTCGGCCGTGAAAACCACATGGGCTACGGACAATAAATAAGAGCCGTCTCTAGACATCGATAAAATGACGATAAATGCACGAAATTATGTTTTTATTACTTCTTTTCTTGTTCTGTGGAGGCGCGGATCCAGACCTCAATAAAGGTTACTAATATTATTAACGCGAAAGTTTGTATGTATGGATGTTTGTTACTCCTTCACGCAGAAATTACTGTACGGATTTGGCTGAAATTTGGAAAGGAGATAGATTATACCCTGGATTGACACATAGGCTACTTTTATCGCAGAAAATCAATGAACTTCCACGGGATTATTAGAAACCTATATCCACCGGAACGAAATCGCGGGCATCAGCTAGTTTATAATCCATTCATCGTAACTCCTACTAAAACGATCAATAAGTATTTCTAGTTTTTGTACTAAGAAAATCAGAATAATTATACTTAATTCTCTATTTGAATATTCATTAAAATATCGTATCGCATTAGTATCATAGACAACATAATTAACTTTTCTTTTAGTTTTGCAATGAATTTATGACTTTATTTTCGCACGAAGTCGCTTCAAAATTAAAAAAAAAACATAATTAATATTCTAAATGATCTTGTTTTGTTTTGTTATGTGAATGAGCAGTATCTCTTCTTCATAATGTTATTATTGTGAAGTTCATTCATTCCTTATCAGTGTGTATGTAGGAACGCTTGATAACTGGACATTGGCCAGCATTATTAGGTCACTTACTCAGTTCCCTGGATATGAATAGCAAATGATATTAGCTGACTTACAGTCGGACACCGTTGTTCTGGTCGAGTTATACCTACCTAAATATTTATTGAGTGGTTTCTGACATTTTGTCTGAAGTTCAATGAATAACTAGACCACAAGCCCCTTCAAAGTCCAAGAAATAGAAGTTTTTTTTTTAATAGCGTTTGGCTGCAATCAGACCTGCTAGCAAGTGATGATGCAGCCTAAGATGGAGCGCGCTTGCCTAGAAGTTGCCTATTCACTCTTGACTTGAAGGTACCCATATTTAAAGTGGAGGGGAAAAATGATGCCGGAAGGGCGTTCCATATCCTAGCGGTTCGGATTAGAAACGCGGAAGCAAATCGCTTCGTACCTATCTGGGGAATTTCAACGACACGTACAGATACAGACCTATATGCCTTGCAGTACGATGGTAGAAAGGTGAAGGAGGAACCAGCTCAAAGAGCTCTTGTGCACAATCTCCGAAATATATTCTAATACCGATAGACTGGCAGATATTCCAAACTTTGAAATTAAGAATTCACCAGTGGTTCGTCACCAATGAGTGTTAGCCGTGCGAACCACCGAATCTAATGCTTTAAGCTGGTACTTGGCAGAGCCATCCCATAAAAGAAGTGATCCATTTACCTAAGCCGGAAGGGAAGGTGTAAACGCTTGACTCGGTCACCGGCTTACCGGTCACATTGGTATGCGCGCGCGCACCTCGACGGGAAGCGCGTATTAATAGCCGTATCCTTGCGCGTTGACTCAACCCAGCCGTGCGCTATTGTTTCCATTCGATTCCCGCTCGCTGAATTTGGTTGGCTATTAGCTCGTTTCGATGAACAGGGTATACATTGTGAACTAGATTGAGAAAACTCCTCCTTTTACCCGACTGCGGCAGAGCCAAAAGGAAGGGTTATGATTTTAGCAGTCTATGTATGTATGTATGTGAGTATGTTTGTAGCCAGATTATGTGTGTTCCATCGTTGCGCCTAAACTACTGGGCCGATTTTGATGAATGAGATCTCAATCGATTCGTCGTAAAGATCCGGATGACATAGGCTATATTTTATACGAAAAAAAATAACCTAACGGATGTTACATGAAAAAAAGTGGGGTCTCCAAATTTTTTTTTTTTCTATTGTATCGAGTGGGGTGTCAAATGAAAGAGTATAAATAAAGTATAAATGTACTACAACATAAAATTAAACCAAGAGACAGAAAAACTATTTTACTATAATATTTGAGCGTTTATTAAGACGATCGCAGTCGGGTTTTAGTTTTCAAATTTATCTTGTTAGGCATAGCTCTCTGACAACAGCCAGTAGGTATTCAAGTCAATTGCATTAAGAAAACTCACAATATAATCACGACAATGCAAGTTCACTGAACCCAGTCAACTCGTAAAGATGTTTGTTTGTACATATTAAGTGATAATAAATCGGCCGTTTAAGGTAACGGGTGGCGGTTCAATGGGAACGCGCAATATGCTTGCGGATTTATTGCTGATATGGCCTGATTGGGGTGCTTTTGACGCGCTATATTTTTAACGGTACCAGGTCTGGGATTAAACCTTGGACCCCCGAATGGGAGGCCGATATCTAAACTAACCACTAGGCCATTACCGCAGTACTAGGTACGTAGGTAAAACTCTTGAGTCGTACCGAAGGTTGAAAGAGGTATGTACCGAGGTATGTATGAGTAAAAGGGTGTGTGTATACGTTCCACATATGTTCCCACTCTCACAAACCCCATCATCATCATCATCATCATCATCAGCCTGTGGACGTCCACTGCTGGACATAGGCCTTCCCTATAGATCGCCACCACACCCGGTCCTCAGCCTTCCTCATCCAGCCACTTTCCGTCAGCTGCTTTATATCGTCGGTCCATCGTGCTGGAGGGCGTCCCACACTACGACTTACAAACCCCGCTTGCCGGAAATGCACAGGTTTAGGGTTCCGTAAGCTGTGATAGCTTAGTGGTTAAGACATCCGCCTCATTATCGGAGGTCGGGGCACGCACTTCTAACTTATCGAAGTTGTGTGCGTTTTAAGTAATAAAATATCACTTTATTTAACGGTGATGGAAAACAACGCGAGGAAACCTGCATGCCTGAAGAGTTCTCCATAATGTTCTTAAAAGTGTCTGAAGTCTGCAAATCCTCACATGGCCAGCGTGGCAGACTATGGATACAACCCTTCTTATTCTAAAGGAGATCTAGAGGAGGAGGTGATGAGTTGAACATGATGATGATAATTGCATTTAAATTCTCTTAACCACAAGGCCATCACTGCAAAAATGTTCGGTATCGGTGGATTCCCAAAGCCCCGGGCTACAAGTCGGGGTCGGGTTGAGTGACCGCTGGGGGATGACGTCACAGCCCACCGGCGCATGATTCACCTCGAGACTTGACATTGTTGGCAAAAAACGAGATCGATCCACGCGGTCTGGTATAAAGTCCCAAAGTAAACCGTCCGCGCTAATGCGTTGCCGGCCTTTCGGTTGATCAGCCCCTTGAATAACCCCATGTTGAAAAACAAAGAACCTTCAGTTCCTATCATACTACCTTCAGCATTTATTCCGCCTTGATACTACTGAACTGTTAAAGCAGACATTTTAAAGGTAAGTCTAAAAATAGCATGGCGTCGGTACGCACATTGCACACTTTCCATCAAAGAAAGCAGTCCCGTCTGATTCCATATATGACTGATAAGACACCAATATGGTGTTCGCTAGTGTGATGTGACCGTAAAGCTGGGTATCCACTGGGATATCGAACTGACCTCTATCATTTGAAAAAAGAAAAAAACTTTTGAAAGCTATGCCACACATTTACCAGTTATCCCTATGGGTTATCCTGGCGCCTCTAATACTGAAGCATTAAAGTCAAAACACCCCAAGCAGAAAAAGCACCGGAATAAACTGTGTCTCGTGTGGCACAACCCGAAAAGGTCCCAACCCAGCATAAATGCTGTATGCCTTGCACATACTACAAAAAACATACAATGCTGGTTTTGGTTGGTTGGTCTTTGCTAAAATCGCAATTGATGTGATTGGCTGAATTGATGGTATTCTTGCTGCAACAGTAAATTTTTCCAGTACAGTGAGAGAAAGCCAGATATACTGTTTGCTATTATGAATATCCACCATTATAGCGAACTGACACTGTCACATTGCTATAATCGGAAAAAATTGCAGTCAGTGGGGACTACGTGAAAAGACCACCGTCGTCATCAACCTATCGTTGACCTATCGTTCCCTCTCAAAATTTGAAGGATTTAACCATAGTCTACCACGCTAGCTAAGTGCGGATTTACTTACTTAACACAACAGACATCTTTGGAGAAAATTAAGGAGAACTCTCATCACGATGTTTTCCTTCACCGTTAAAGCAAGTGATATTTACACAAAGTGGATACTCAGCTTAAGTATTAATTACTTAGCGCTTCTGAGAAGGAAAACTGGCCGCAACCGGTTCATACTTCATATACAGACTGACAGACTGACAACATGACAAGCGCTCTCTTCAATACACTTTTGAAGAAGCCCGCTTCGATATGATTGACGCTAACTTGACCTTAATAGGCTCTGGTGACACGAATTCCTTACTTATTAGCCTCTCTGCTTCGTGATTCTCATTGCTGAGGATAGTGACCCCTCCCGATAATTGTAGAGGGTTTCTCGGAAGAATAATAAGGTAGGCATCCATCATTCAGCAACTAATCATCTATAACTTCATACTAATAATATAAATGCGAAAGTGGGTGTCTGCTGGTTTTTCATGGCTCTTTTCGTTTAACCAATTTGTTACAAAGATAGCCTGCATTCCCGGGAAGAACTTTGCTACTTTAGGTCCCGGAAAATCACAGAGGTCCCATGGGATTTTTGACAAACTAAAATCCATGTAGAATAGTGCCATAGGTGGGGTACCTAGGTTCCAGATTAGCCCGCTTCGATCTTAGACTGCATCATCACTTACCAAATGAGATTGCAGTAGGCTAACTTGTATAAGAATAAAAAATAAAATTAAATAAACTATTTATCCCGTAAAATCAAAGCTTTCCCACGGGATTTTTTAGAAAACCAAAGCTTACGCAAACTAAGTTGCGGGCATCAACTAGTTATTTATGCTCGTATGAGTGTTTCTGTGTTGTAGTTATTCCTCATTGCTCAAGATAGTGAACCTTAGTACTTAATAAGGAATCTTCAGTGTGTGATATTGACTTACACTTGGACGTTTTTATCATAGTTTCAAATGACTTTCATCCCTGTGTTTATTTATATAGATTGCTAAAAAAAAATAAGGGCATACGTGACCTGAATTAATCGACCTAAACACTTTAGAATAGAACTAATAGTGTATTTACACTACAAGATCAATGGGTTAGTATTAGCTGTGGTATTAGCTCGATTTAATAGCTGTTTACGTCGAACGCGAGATGATTAGCAGAAACGCTTTCTGTAGCAGATTCTTTAGAATACGACGCTCTGCCTAAAATATATTTTACTAGAGAACCATTAAAATACGTTGAGATCTTCTATGAATAGAATCATTAGAAATAATCCGAAAACAACTGATGAATCTTCTTGTATTTTTAGGTTTTTTATTATCACTTATAATGAAAAATCAAAATAAACACATAAAACGAAGTAAATTTTGTATGCACAAATTCGCTTGTTCGTTTGCTCGTTATCTAGATAAATACTAGCTGTTGCCCGTGACTTCGTCCGCGTGCCGTGGGAACTGTCTTTTCCCCTGGATTTTCCAAAAATTTGTTGTTATTAACACCCGACCCAAAAAGAGGAGTGTTATAAGTTTGACGTGTGTATCTGTGTATCTATCTGTGGCATCGTAGCTCCTAAACTAATGAACCGGTTTTAATTTAGTTTTTTTTTGTTTGAAAGGTGGCTTGATCGAGATTGTTCTTAGCTGTAATCCAAGAAAATCGGTTCAGCCGTTTGACAGTTATCAGCTCTTTTCTAGTTACTGTAACCTTCACTTGTCGGGGGTGTTATAAAATTTTGATTTACACTTGTAACATATTATGTATTTAGCTACCTATGTTACAAATTGTTGCATTTATCTTGTGGCTTGCTGATTGCTAAGTCTATAGCTTCCGTGCAATTTGTCATTAAGAAATTCATCGATAATTGTATAATAGCCTCGATTTAATTAAAGTTGTTTTACACAGAGTTTAAAATGCAATGGCAAGTCTGAGAATTCTCTTTGAACTCTGAATCATGTTATACAACGACTTAAGATAATTACAAATTTTATATAGCGTAAACCAACATCACTAACTAATAATAATAGTAATCACATGACATCCGCCTCAAATTCAGGACAATACTGTATACCTTCCCTCGACACGTAAAAGTATATACCTACTCAACCCCTAAGATTCCGGTACTTTCCAGCTTACTCAATGATAACCACCGATCTCATTTGTCATTTATTTTTAATTCATTGAACGTCTTGTACGAAAAATTACTTTAAAATCACTCGGTAAAGCAGCAATGTAGAACCAACCAATCTCAAAATAGCTCTGGCTATCATTCACTGTTTATCTAATCACCCTGCTGCACCATCAAATCTTAAACTGATAACACAAAAACAAACATTTGCGAAATGTCCATTGACCATGTGTATCGTGTCGCTAATGCGCTATGATGGCGCATATAATACATACTTAAATAGTATAATGTAGCGGATTCGTTGATGATCTCACTCCTGCGCAGCTCGCTTAACAGGGCTCTCTCCGTCACTCGCTTCATACAATCGTAGTTCCAATTTCATTTGAATATTAAGCAACCAAAGTCCATGAAATTTTGCAGACATATTCTAGAAACTAATATCTGTGCCTGTGGTGTTTTAGATTTTTCTAAAAATATGTAGTTTTAAAATTACAGGCGCTCAAAGATTTGTATGTAAATTTTTAAGATTGAATATTCTAAAAGAAATCTTGAAAACCAAAAACATAGATATTAGTTTCTAGAATATGTCTGCAAAATTTCATGGACTTTGGTTGCTTAAGGCTATCGTTGTCAACGATCCCCCGTCGATTTCCTACGTATGATATTATTGTTCTTATCTCTATCTGCCCTGGTTCGTGCATTCTCGGTTCCTAGATCGGTACATTTGTGATAACCAAATTTCAAATTGCTGTGATTGGCTGAATTTACCATGTTCTTGCTGCGACAGTGAGTTTGAGCCACTAGCGGAACAATGTTAGCCGGTCAGAAATGATTGCAATTAGTCAACCTGTTTGACGTCCGTGTTCTGTTTTCGATTACAAAAAAGAAAAATTGTTGTTGCAATCATCAATTTTAGCAAATAGTGAAAGAGAGTCGGCCAATCAGAGGTCACAACTACCGTCACACTTTCTGTCACACTATGGCAGTAGGCATACCGAGTAATGAAAACAATTTTTCATTCTGTCTAGGTCGAAGTAGGGTTGCCACCTGGCTCTTTTTGATTTACAGGCTACCACCATCAAAAATACGGGGTTTAGATTTGTTTACGGGAGACATTGTTTCTTATTTATTGTTGTATTATTGTATTGTTTATTATTGTATTTGAAGAAATAGGCGGTGGTTCTCTCTGAAAGCCTATTTAGATATTTCAGTTTATTTGTATGTTTTGTATTTTTTCTCTGTATGATGCCGTGTCTTGAGTGGTGAACTGTGTTTGTAATGTGGTTTTAAATAAAAGATTTATTTATTTAAATAGCTTTTAAAAACTCTTAGTTTTGTAAAGCAAAATGTTATACATTTCATGCATACAATCTTTTCATTTTAACTTAAAATTACATTTAATTTGTAATTCCACCTTAGCAGTATCAATACTATGGCCGTAGCCAGGAATCGATTGCGGGAGAGGTTTTATCAGGGCCGGAACTGAATCCTGTCATGAGGAAAAAAACATTCGTTCAACTTTATGGGCTAATTACCTGGTTAGTGGAATATCGCCTTTCAATTTGACAGTGAGATAAAATACAACAATAAAAAAGCGCGAGCGCAGTGAGCGTAAGTGTTTTTGGTTCAATACAGAAAAAAACAAAGTGAAAGGGAAACGAGTTTAGCCATAGCAAGATTTTATTTTTAAAGCTTCCTATCCATACTTATATTACGAATACGACAGTATATCTATTTGCCTATCTATTTGTTACCCTTTCACCGCCCATCTTCTTTACCAAAATTTTGGTACTTACTATTCAGAGGTAACTTGCATTCCAGACATTTTTTTTTTAGGCGGCTTTTTAGCCCGAAAAATCCCCCACGGAATTTTTAAAAATCTAAGTTCATGCAAACGAAATTGCGGGGTTTACACCAAGTAATACAAATTCAAAGCGCGAGTGAAGTGAGCGCGAAATGTTTGATATATTTCCAAAAAAAAAATTGGTAAGCAAATGCAAGAAATAGTGTAAGTATTATTTTAGGCTTAGGTTTTTGATGGCTTCCCAGGCGCAGTCCCCATTTCTAAATTTCTGGTCTGGTGGAAGGCTTCGGTCATGGCTAGTTATATGGTTAGTATGGCCCTAACGGCCAATAAATTAGACTGCATCATCATTTACCGGCCAAGTGCGAGTCAGACCCACGCACCGAGGGTTCCGTATTCGGGTATTTTTTCCGACATTTTACTCGAGAAATCAAAAACTCTTATGCATTAAAAAAATATGCATAAAAATAAATAAAAATCTGTTTTAGAATGAACAGGTAAAGCGCTTTCATATGATAACCCACTTGATATATGTAGTTATCTTACTTTGAAAATTGAAAATACTAATATTTGTTCATGAACACATGACAGACGGATAGAAGGACAGATGGACAGACGGACAGACGGAAAGACTGACAGACTGACAGACAACGAAGTGATCCTATAAGAGAGTTCTTTTTTGCTTTTGAGTTACGGAACCCTAAAAATATTTAGTTTTATTTGCCCCGTATTTTATTTTCATAATTACAGGTTTTTGTATCCTGAAATACGGGGTAACCAGTAAAATACGGGGCCTCTGGCAACCCTATTCGGAAAACACTGTCACATTCAAGTTAATGTCAAATATTTTGTTTTCAATTACAGAAAGCTGCATCAATCATTATTACAATATTTTCTTTGTTGTGATTGGCTGAATTTTTGAGTTTCAGCCAATAAACAGACTGTTTGCCAATTAAACGTCATAACAATATAAATGCCAGAAAGTTTAACCAAATAAAACAAACTTAATGAGAACTTAGTGAGAATGCAAACGGCACACAATTTATAATACAAATTATGTTAGTCGTATATAATAGATATTATAGTAGTCGTTCACTTTGGTAATAGTCAGATTGTCATCAGTAAAATTGATATTGGTTGATGTATCGTAAATTATTGTTTCGGTGACAAATATTTTTATAATCTATTTATCTTTGAACAGAATGGAATAGAATGAAATGGAATGGAATACATTGACAAATTTTTATTCCTGTAAACTTTTAGGTAAACTTCAAAGTGTTTTTGAATGGTCAGAAAAATTTACCACTGGTTCGGAATGCCGTTCCTACGTTTTCTAGGGTTTCGTACCTCAAAACGAAAAACGGAACTCTTATAGGATCACTTTGTTGTCTATCTCTCTGTCTGTCGTGTGTGTCAAGAAAATCTCTAGGGTACTTCCCGTTGACTCAAAACTATGACGTATGAGATAAAATCAGTTTGGTTCAAAGAATATTACCGCTCTTCTTGCTCGAACGGCGCTGGTACCACAGATTCGTTCCGTCCTTAGGATATGATATGTCGTTCCCTTACAGACATATTTCTTGGAATTCGTGGGTCTATTAGTTCGGGTAAGATGCATTGGACGTAAAAATCTTTAAGCTGGTTTTGCATTTTTTCTGCCCAAAAAGTATCACATCTCACGATTTTTTCATATATTAGACCGTGAGGCGTCCACAAAATAAAATAGCAATATTCTCTTTGGGTGACGTGAAGTTGACCCTGAACTTGAAAAAAATAGTTGTGATCCCTTTTTAGAGATATTTCATCGCTTTCAGAACATTTACAATAAGTAATGAGTCCTAATTTCACCGCAGCTTGGGGTGTTAAATGAGATGCCGAATAAGGACACTTGACCTCAACGAGGCCGTCCGATCCGATAAGCCCATCAGGGCTAGCTGCTAGGTATGCATCTACAGGGTCAACAAATAAACCACACTGATCGACATTAATACCTTTTAGCTTTTCAAATTCAAAAATGGCTCGTTTTTCGTTTTCTTTTCCGTACTTTGTAGCTTCGTTACCTTTGAACGTCTTATACAATAAATATTTAATGGTTCCAGTTGCCGATGTAGAGCGTCTCATTTTACAGATTTTTCCAAATACAGAAGCGGTCACTCGTTTACGCCTCTCAGTAACCCATAGGTCGCAGTCACCTTGGTCCTTAGTTAATTTTTGTAGAGTATCAATTTCAGTAGCGCTCTTCCATAAGGACTTCATAAATTCATCACATTTTTGCTTCAAAATATGGTCCTCCATATCTTCTTCCAACTCTTGCAATCCGTAATCCTGGTCTGGCCTTGAACTTTTTGTAGTTTTACATCGTTTACTGGTCTGTTTGTTTACTTCTAATTGTCTTCTTCTATTTTTATTTTTTAATATTTTTTCTTCAAATTTGATTGTGTATTGGCCAGCATCTTGACCCGACATTTTTTTTTGCAGTTTGCTGTGAATTTTATTTGTGTTGTAAGAGGTAACAGCTCCAAAACATCTCGCTTGATAGGATCCTCTAGCTACGAAACTTACTCGTTTACCACCTACGAATTTTGCAATTATAGCATTAAACTGTTCAGCGCTGTTATTGGTTACATCCATCAGCAAACTATCTGCGTTTTCAATTAAATTTTTTATGAACGATTGTATGTCATCCCAGATGCCACAGGCTTGTAAGTCTGGGATAAAATTTTGTTCCCGTAGGTACTTTCTTTTACAAAAATAAGTCGCACAGCTGTTGTGGTTACCGAAAACATGATTCGAAATATTGTTTAGATCAATACGCAGCAAGTTCAGCTTATCAGAGAAAGATCTGTCGTTTTGATTCTTTCTAAATTCTGTTGCACCTTTAATGGCCGTCCTAAAGCGAGGTTCACTACTTTCGACTTGTTTGCGTATATTTACAGGAACAGAACCTTTCTTGTTGTGTATTTTTTTCCCCAAGCTGCGCAGTTTATTCGAAAAATTTCGCAGGAGGTGGTTCTTACATTCAATTTTTCTTATGTGGTGATCATTGCCGTACGGTCGAGTTGTTGCTAGTTTTTTGGTGACACTACTGTCACCGTCACCAATCAGTGTCTTGAAGCGTAACCCGTGCATTGCGACACTATTTTTGAAGCCTTCAGCTATTATGTCAGTTTCCATGCCAGTTGCATTGCCAAACCAATTTTTGAAACATTTATGCTCTGGAAAATTGCTATCTGCTGTTTTGGTCACCTCAGCTTGTTTTGAAGCTCGATGACATAAACAGCAGTAGCTATTTCTCACGCCAAGAAATAAAACTTTTCTGGTCCTGAAGCCTATTATAACCGCTGCACCTGAGAGAGATGAGTGATTTCCTTTGTACGACCTCTTGGCCCATGCTCCGTCAGCCACAACTGTAATACGAGGAATTCCATCGTCGTCAACATCATTCTCTTGTATTGCCAGACGCCTTTCTTCTTTTCCAGCCTCAATCATTTGTTCATAAGCCAATTCTTCCATATTGCTGAACAAATGATTCTGCAGTTTTTGAAATTTATTGGAACTTACGCAAGGCATATTCAAGCAGGCACAAATTTCTTCTAATTGACTATTTCCATTACCAGTACAAATAATACCTTCCACAAATGCTGTGTTTACGTCTATTGTCACATCTGGATCTTCTGAATGTATAAACTCTTCTTTACAACAAACTTGGCATTTGTAAAGAAATTTACTTTTAAAACCATTTCGCTTTTCTTTCACAAAAACTAAATATTTTGAAGTGCATGAGTCATAATCATGTGGAAAATTTTGTAGGCTTTGAGTGTAATAATGGATATCTATTATTCGTCTTCCTCCTAATTCCAAAACGTTTTCTTGGGGATTGTCTTTCTCAATATTAAGTTCATAAACCGATTCATCAACACTTATGTTGTCCTCATAGTAAGGATCACACTTTCGTCTATCCATATTTTCTTTTTCTTTTGAGTGAACCACAGAATATCTGAAATACAACTAATAATTAATAATTTTAATTTTATTAACGTATTATTTATAAACGTATTTTATAAAAAATAAATTAATAGTATAATAAAATACGTTAATATTATAATAAAATAGTTTTCTGAAAGTTTGGTTTGAATTCATGTACCTCGAGGATACCGGACTCATATAATTATCGTTCTTGTAATCTGTCGGTCGTGGTGCATATGTTTGCGCAATTATGTGATGGTACGTGAATCGTCTCTGTTTAATATTTGGTGATTGGCTATAATGAGGAAATTATTATAAATAAAACGGCTAAACTCAGGGACACCTTTAGCATTTGGAGTTATATGTTAATACACGTAATGCCAAGTATATGGCAGGCACAATACGTCGGGTGGACAATGTAGACGTCCCCAATCAAACTACCAGACTTTCGCGGTTTAAAAGAAGAACTTTATCTTATAGAATTATTATTTTGACTCATTCTACTCTCTCAAGAGAAAAACCTGAGGAGGGAAAAAAAAACAGTTTAATTTATACGTTCTGGCTTGAATGAAAGGTCGGTTGATACATGTATATGCCGATTCGGCCATCTTCTACTGACCAGAGCTCCTTCTAGCACGGGGGGATCCCTGCGCCGGTATTCGGCATTTAAACATTTTTATTGGGGCTGCAGTCAACTTCCCTTGTTTCGCTGCGAAGCGTTTTCAATTGCCTAGGTACGGAAACCTAGGTTCTTTTCAATGAGCTCTGGGCTCGCCCCTTACCATGGTATATTTTGGTATATATATTCATTTGTTATATTATGTCTAAATTGGCCAATTTAGAGGTCGGGAAGTCGCTGCTTATAAGACATGGCGTGTATTGGTGTGCCGGAACTCTGCCGCCAGGAGCCACCTAATCGACCGTGTGCCTTTTTTTTAATTAAATCCGACTTTATAAGTCATGGATATCAAATTAATAATTCTCCCGAATTATGCTTTCGAATGTCCCTAGGTTTTACCAGAATACAGTGTCGTCGCTCGATCTCCCAAAACCTCGGCGTAACAATGACACACAAAAAAAAAGGTTTATACCTGCCCTTTTTTTTTGTCCGCTCGCAGCCATCGATGCTCGCTGCCTCTCGTACATTTCTTGAAATGATTATTAACCGCGATGGCACCGTGGTTAAGTCATTTCTCTATCTACTAGAAGGTCAGGGTTCGAAACTTTGGCAACTATTCCTAAATCTTTCGTAGTTGTATACATTACAATTAATTTAAAACATCACTTGTTTAGTGCAGAGAATAACATCGTGAGGAAAACTACAGGTCTGAGAGTTCTCTATGAAGTCCGCGCTCAGTAGTGAGCCGGTGAAAGCTGTCCATGTTGATGAAGACTATGTTGATACCGCGGTAGCTAGTAGTTTATTAGTACACCACCTTATTTTAGCTATTGAGTGATTTTTTCTACCAAATCAATAATTGTAACGACAAGAGTCATTCCATCAGACTGCATTAGACTGCTAATTCAATTCTAATCCCTATTTAATGCTGAATAAGAGCTAGTATTATAAATAGGTGCACTGCTGAAAAAAAACCTAACCTAATTTTTACTTAATAATAGGAAATTGTGATTGGTAAATAGGTCATATGAGAAAATCTTAATATTGGAGCTCAAGTTAGTTCGATACATGGTTTCTTTGTATCTTTGGCTTTGTTAATATTACAATACGATAGTCTAGCCTCCAAACAAATTGAATCTCCATTATTAAATGTCTAGGAAAATGTATCTAAATATAGCAAATAAAAGATGATAGTTATACCCAAGTGCATTTATTTCTGGTAAATAATTGTTTATTTACTCATACAGTTGAGTATTTAGAAAAAAAGAAGAGAAACTGAATTTATTATTTAGACTGGGAATTAAGTAACTTTATTACATTAATCAATTCCCGGCCGAATACTTGCTTCCTAAGCCATACTAATTATTGAAAGGGAAAAGCAAATATTCAGAACAAAAAACCCTTTCGGCTCTAGATATTATCATTTTTATCTAAAAATACACACATGCCCACATATTTAATAGAGATATTATCTACAATTCTTATTTCTATAATAAAGTAAATTTTAAGGACACACATTATACACAGTTTTATACAATCAATCTAGATATATTCAGATCCCAGCTCCGCAGTTAGTTATTTCGTCTCATTTAACCACTTTGGTTTAAGAAGTTTAATTTTATGTTCAAACGTGGAGTTAACTCATTGTGCGGTCTAGAGTATAGATACGATTTTTATAGCCTCGTATTCATAATTTAAGGATTATGTAAATCATTACAAACAAAATTTCTAGAACCCACCTCTGCTAAAACCAAGTTGTGGATCCCCGATTTACGTCATATAAAATACAAAGTGTGTAATACATTATCTGGATTCATTTCTAATTAAATCAATCAATTAATTTAATTAACTAGGGTTGTGGAGCTGATTTCAAAATAATCTAGTCAAAATAATACAAAATATAATACGTCACCCAATATCAGCTTCTGTCGGCTCAAAACACACACTGATTAATTAAGATTTTACACTATCAAATTTTACTAGTTACTAATTTTAACAATACTAAAATTATTGTTTCAATTTTACAATTTTTCTTTTCTCAAAACTTTAATTTTGAAATATCGAAATTAATGTCGAAATAATCTCGAATAGAGTGATGAGTCTCGAAGGCTGAGGGCCCGAATGAATCCTTCTCGACGACTGTCCTTTTGCTAATATCGTCTCCCTTCTCTACCTTTCGACTTTCTCCCTCTTCCTGTAACAGAAAAACACACGAGAGCATCTGATTCGTCTTTTGATTGTCTCCTGCGCACCCCTGAATTTTTATTGGTGGACAGAAGAAATGGTGTTTCAAAGTTCCGCCTTTTGACACACCTCGGTGTTCCTGAATGGTCCGATTTTGGCTTCACAATTATTTCTCATGTTCCCATGGTGTTTTTTTACTTTCGCGCAATCTGGTTGCAATATATGGCATTGTTTATTACACTTACAAAGATTTCTAAGTTAAAATTGACGACTTTATCAAATTTATGACCGACCCTAACGCAATTTTAAAAACTTAAGCTAATTTATTGTTTGTTTATGGATAGGCTCAAAGAAATTTTGTTTTAAGACGTATTTCTCAGTATTTAATTTATTTCATTTCTTTATTTTTTTGTTCTACCATTCTTTTAACATTTAGAGTGATTTATCTCTCAAGCCGTTTGCTTTCTAAAAGCAAAACTTAAAGTAACGGCCATAAAAAAATCTATGATGAATAGGTATGACTATCTCACACTCCCCCAAAATAGATTTTTAATACACGTAGTAATCCCCCTTTTGTCCCTGCAGCTGTGCTAGTTGTTTCAAAATCTATTTTTCTCCTTATCTGTATTAGAACGTTAGTATTAAACCTCCCACGCCTATCTATTATCCCCTCGGGCATGACCATAACTACTTAACTCAGGTATCTCTTTGTTTAGTGTACCCCAAACTACCTGTTTTCTGTTCCTTTCAATACTCTGGTTTTACCTATCTTTCTAGTTATCTACATAGTACCTAAACAAATGAATGGCATTGTAGTTACCCTTAACTTTATCAGTATGAACGTCTATTAATGTATATACATTATTATATGGAACTGCCCCTATTATGTACGGTCCTTCATATAAGCGCATGAATTTTTTTGTCAACTTTTTATCCGCATCTGACTTCGTAAAAGTCTTAAGTTTCACTAAATCTCCAATTTCGAATTGTATTAACTTATGATTTTTGTTATAATGTAATTGCCTACTTTCGGCCGCCTTATCTATGTTTTGTCGTGCCTGTTGTCGAATCTGTTCTAACGGTTCACCTTGTAAGTCTGCCCTCACCGATGAGTCAGTGTTGAAATCAGTCGATAGCAGAGTACGTTTTCCATATATAATCTCGTTTGGCGAATATCCAGTTGTAGTATGTATTACCTGATTGTAACAATCTTCTATATCCGATAATAGATCTACCCATGATCGATGTGATTTGTCGCAATACGTCCTGAATAATCTACCTAACTCTTTATTAACCCTCTCTGTCGAATTTGGCCGCGGATTTCTAACAGATGTGTGCGTTAATTCGATACCTAGTTGGCGAATACCTAACTCGAAAACTTTTGAAGTAAAGTTCGCGCCTCTGTCTGAACATAATGTCTTAATTGTGACCTGCTTATGAAACTTTTTTACACAAGTTAAAGTAGCCTTCCCACTAGCCTGGCGTAGTGGGTATAGTCTGATTAACTTACTATAAGCATCTTGCATTACGAATATGTATTTAAAACCAAATCGTCCTGCCGGTAAAGGTCCAAAAATATCGCAAAAAACTCTCTCTCCTATTTCCTTCGCTATTACAGTTTTTATCGGCCCCGTGTGCGTTTCCAAAGCATGTTTTGACTTCTGACATGCCTCGCAAGCTCTTACAACACGACCTATTATACGAGACATATTTGGGAAATAATATTGACGTTTCATCAGAGCATAAACCTTGTATCGCCCGAAATGACCTACTTCTTCATGTATGCTAACTATCAAATCCCTTAGTATGTTCTCGGGAACATATAACCTTAAGATATCCCCTTTTATGTCTCTTCTATAAAGAATCCCTTCTTTAAGCACGTAGTACTTTGATTCAGAAGTGTCTGCTGTTTGCACGCGTCTAATTATCTCACTAACAGTCTTGTCGCGACTTTGATAACTACCTATCTCTCTCCATCGCTCCCGCACTAATCGTCCTAATGATGTTTTAAATAGGTTCATTTCAGGCCCCGTGGCCTTGTTAGTTAATACATCAGTGGTCCCCTTTAAGTGTCGAGACAATACGTCTGCTACAATGTTTAGTTTACCTTTCACATGTTCGACTGTGTAATTAAATCGCCCTATATAATGTACCCAACGTATCATCCTAGCACTCAATAGTTTGCACGTCTGCAAGAAAATCAGACTTTTATGATCAGTCCTAATGACTAAATTCGCTCCTCTCAAATATGTTTCAAACTTTGACAAACTGAAAATGATGGCCCATAGTTCTTGTTCAGTAACTGTCCATTTGCGTTCTGTCTCTGTCAATGCTTTACTACAGAACCCTAATATTTGTTCTTCACCAGCTTCATTCAATTGATAGACATAACCCGAAACCCCCAAATTACTGCTATCGGTTTGTAAATAATAAGTTCCCTTAGGATCTGGGTGTACAAGAAGTATCGTGTCTATAAACAATTTCTTGACCCTTTCAAAACAATCGTTAATTTCCTCTGTCCATGACCATTTCGTATTTTGTTTTAATAGGTCACACAGTGGTTTAACCTCTTCGCTATATTTTGAAATAAATCTTCTGAAATAATTTATTAATCCCAGAAATCCTCGTAATTGTTTTATAGTCCGAGGTATAGGGAAGTCTAATATGGCTTTAACCCGTTCAGGATCCATACGTACCCCGTTAGTATTTACTATGTGTCCTAACAACTTTACCTCTACACATAAGAACCGACACTTCTCTAACCTTCCAGTTAAACCTGCGGTTTCTAATTTATCTAACACTCGATCTAAATGTTCTAAGTGTAACCTTATGTCCCCGGTAGTGAATATGACTATGTCGTCTAAATAGTTTACGCAAAACTCTCGTACTCCTACTAGGATATAATCCATTGCTCTCGAGAACCCTGCTACAGAAGTCTTTAAACCTTGAGGTAAAACATTATAAGTATACGTCTTCCCCATGAACGAGAACCCAGTATACTTCCTAGAATCTTTATGCAAAGGTATTTGAAAATAGGCATTATTCAAATCAATTAAACTGATATAATTTACTCCATGAAAGGATTGTAAAATCTCAGATGTGAGTGGAGGCGCGCCCGCGTCACCTACCATTTTCTTATTCAACTCTCGTGCGTCCAATAAGAGTCTTATTGACCCATCTCGCTTCTTAGTGAAAGTGAGAGGACTACAGTAAGGAGTCGCTTCCTGTCTGATCACGCCTAGTTTTTCTAACTCTTCTAATTCGGTTTTTACCTGTTCTCTATATGCCAAAGGTACCGGATAACTGTGTTTTACAAAAGGTGTTTCGTCTAACAGCTCAATAACGTGTACGTACTTGTTTGTCAAACCTAAACCTTCCGTAAATACCTTACAGTGTTTGTTTAACACAGGTAGTAATAATTCCTTTTGTTCATTACTTAAGTTCGCGTCATCTAATTTAAATCCCTTAAATTTCTCATTATCTAAATTCATGTCTAATACACTTTGTTCCACTGGCCTAGAGTTTTGATTTAATATTAAATTAATCGTGGCTGCGTTTGTCTCTCCCCCTAACCTTTCGATTTTGCAGTCCGAATTCAGCCTAACACAAGACCTAACGCCCATATGTTCAATAGTCAAAGTGTGTTCACCATTACAGTTCACTATTCCTTTTACCCGCTCTAACCAATCGTATCCTAGTATCAATGACCTAGGAAGACGTCGCATAACTAGTACAGGTGCTTCAACTAAAGTACTACCTAACTGAAACTCTATTAGCACTAACCGATTTGTGCTTTCACTTCGCGATCCAAACGCGCCTTGTATTTGAATTGCTGGAATAGCGATCTCTGGCAATGTCCCATGTTCTCTTAGAATAGAGTCGTACAATTCCCTAGTTATTCCACTAATCTGACTTCCCGTATCTATGAGTGCACTCATACTTCTTCCATACAATCTAACACATACTTCAGGTAACCTAGGTAAAGAATAATCAACACTCACATCGGTTTGTTCATCTAATTCATGATACATTGTGTACACATTCAAACCTCTCCTCATACAAGTTTCACAAGTCACGCCTAACTCATTACACTCTGTTACATTTTCAAACTGGTTTTCCAATAAGATTCCTATACTCCTAATTTCAAATTGACTACTATACTCGTTATAATCAACGCCGCCTCTTAACAACCGTTTAAGTCCCTTATCTCCGGTCCCCAAACTCTGTCCTGGCTTCCATCCACTATTAATTAAGATTCTATAGACTACACCTGTCCCTTCGTGATCTGAGGTCTTTCTGACGCCCGTGCCACACAAGACTAACTGACTTGACCTCGTTTGTGTTGGGCATTCTAGTTTTTTGATGAACCCTCCCCCACATTCTTAGACACAGTAAGATTCTCGCCCTCTTTCACGAACGTGATAGCCGGCCTAATTTGTTTAGATTCGGATACCGTAGGCCTGTTAAAGTTAACCCTAGAACCTAATCGACCACGATAGCCGCGTCCCCTCGTCGAATTTCCCCTAGCTCTCCAACTTCTTGTTGACATTGTTGCTACAATAGGTCGTCTCGATGGTGACTCATTGTATCGTCTACCTCTGTAATTATTACTAACAGTACCTCTCGTAAATTGCCTGGGTTTTTCAACAATATTTTGCTCTATGTTTCGAAGAAATTTCGCTCCGTTCATGATGTTAACTTCCTCTGTTCTAGTAAACCATAATCGTTGTATATCTATAGCATAATGTCGCATAATAGAATTGACCAAATCTCTCTCACTAAACGCAATAGTTAATGACTGCATTGATTCTGCTTGCTCAGCAAAATGTTCGGACATCGACATTCCCGAATCGCTTGAATATACCGCATTAATCAATTTATATCTTATAGATTCCTGAATTTGTTCGGTCCAATAATTTCGTCTAAAATCAATCTCGAAGTCAGCGAACGTAGTCCAGCCCTTCGAATACAAGTCCATAACCTTCCGAGCATGCCCCGAGATGCAACCTAACGCTATATCTATTTCGCGATCTAATCCATTTACCGCCCTTATATATTTCTTTAATCGTTTTAGAAAAACGATGGGGTTAGTGAATGGTTTTCCGTCGAAATTTGGTTTAGTTACTGACGGCTGTACAACATATAAATTCCGGGTCTCAGATAATGTACTTGTGCTCGCGGTTTCAAGATTTGACCCCTGCCTATCAGATTTTTCATTTTCATTAATCCCGTTCGACTCGTGTGAAGAAACGCTCGCGATTTCATTTGAACCGGTATTTGAATTTAACTGTTGTAATTTTGCTTCGAACTCGGTGATTTTTTTCAAAATCAACTCTAATGTAGCATTCCCTAAGGTCGTTGTTTGCTCGCTCGATTCTACGGTACTAACATCGCTTTGCCCCGCACCTACTTGCTTTGCTCTACGTCCCTTCCTACCTGAAGACATCTTTTTTTTTTTTCAATTTGACCCTATTTCTTTTACCAACTTTGGTACTATCTTAAATATTTTTAATTTTTTACTTTCCGTGTAAAATTTAGTAATATGCAAAGTTGTAATTAGAATAATAGTGCAATACTGCTATAATTTGCAACCACATGCGCGAAGTGCTTTGATTATATGAATTCCCAGACTTTAAGCAAAATTTGTTAAGTCTAAGAAATAAGCACGGGATAAATAACTCGGTCTTTGTAATATCCTCTCTGAAAACCTGTAAATTGTACATTTATAAGACACATAGCTTATTTCTGCTCCTGCTCCCCCTATACATAAATAAATGTAAATGTACAACATATATATATAAAACAACATGCAGTGTGTCCTTAAAACTTATAATTTATAAATAGTAATGTAAGTTTATAAATTTTTCTCCCTCAAATACCCAATCACAATTTCTACGTTGTGTTATTTTTATGTTAATGTAAATCTAGTCATATCGTTATTTCGAATACGTACATAGATCCCTGGTCACTCGGCATCATATTTCTGTGATGGTACGTGAATCGTCTCTGTTTAATATTTGGTGATTGGCTATAATGAGGAAATTATTATAAATAAAACGGCTAAACTCAGGGACACCTTTAGCATTTGGAGTTATATGTTAATACACGTAATGCCAAGTATATGGCAGGCACAATACGTCGGGTGGACAATGTAGACGTCCCCAATCAAACTACCAGACTTTCGCGGTTTAAAAGAAGAACTTTATCTTATAGAATTATTATTTTGACTCATTCTACTCTCTCAAGAGAAAAACCTGAGGAGGGAAAAAAAAACAGTTTAATTTATACGTTCTGGCTTGAATGAAAGGTCGGTTGATACATGTATATGCCGATTCGGCCATCTTCTACTGACCAGAGCTCCTTCTAGCACGGGGGGATCCCTGCGCCGGTATTCGGCATTTAAACATTTTTATTGGGGCTGCAGTCAACTTCCCTTGTTTCGCTGCGAAGCGTTTTCAATTGCCTAGGTACGGAAACCTAGGTTCTTTTCAATGAGCTCTGGGCTCGCCCCTTACCATGGTATATTTTGGTATATATATTCATTTGTTATATTATGTCTAAATTGGCCAATTTAGAGGTCGGGAAGTCGCTGCTTATAAGACATGGCGTGTATTGGTGTGCCGGAACTCTGCCGCCAGGAGCCACCTAATCGACCGTGTGCCTTTTTTTTAATTAAATCCGACTTTATAAGTCATGGATATCAAATTAATAATTCTCCCGAATTATGCTTTCGAATGTCCCTAGGTTTTACCAGAATACAGTGTCGTCGCTCGATCTCCCAAAACCTCGGCGTAACAATGACACACAAAAAAAAAGGTTTATACCTGCCCTTTTTTTTTGTCCGCTCGCAGCCATCGATGCTCGCTGCCTCTCGTACATTTCTTGAAATGATTATTAACCGCGATGGCACCGTGGTTAAGTCATTTCTCTATCTACTAGAAGGTCAGGGTTCGAAACTTTGGCAACTATTCCTAAATCTTTCGTAGTTGTATACATTACAATTAATTTAAAACATCACTTGTTTAGTGCAGAGAATAACATCGTGAGGAAAACTACAGGTCTGAGAGTTCTCTATGAAGTCCGCGCTCAGTAGTGAGCCGGTGAAAGCTGTCCATGTTGATGAAGACTATGTTGATACCGCGGTAGCTAGTAGTTTATTAGTACACCACCTTATTTTAGCTATTGAGTGATTTTTTCTACCAAATCAATAATTGTAACGACAAGAGTCATTCCATCAGACTGCATTAGACTGCTAATTCAATTCTAATCCCTATTTAATGCTGAATAAGAGCTAGTATTATAAATAGGTGCACTGCTGAAAAAAAACCTAACCTAATTTTTACTTAATAATAGGAAATTGTGATTGGTAAATAGGTCATATGAGAAAATCTTAATATTGGAGCTCAAGTTAGTTCGATACATGGTTTCTTTGTATCTTTGGCTTTGTTAATATTACAATACGATAGTCTAGCCTCCAAACAAATTGAATCTCCATTATTAAATGTCTAGGAAAATGTATCTAAATATAGCAAATAAAAGATGATAGTTGTACCCAAGTGCATTTATTTCTGGTAAATAATTGTTTATTTACTCATACAGTTGAGTATTTAGAAAAAAAGAAGAGAAACTGAATTTATTATTTAGACTGGGAATTAAGTAACTTTATTACATTAATCAATTCCCGGCCGAATACTTGCTTCCTAAGCCATACTAATTATTGAAAGGGAAAAGCAAATATTCAGAACAAAAAACCCTTTCGGCTCTAGATATTATCATTTTTATCTAAAAATACACACATGCCCACATATTTAATAGAGATATTATCTACAATTCTTATTTCTATAATAAAGTAAATTTTAAGGACACACATTATACACAGTTTTATACAATCAATCTAGATATATTCAGATCCCAGCTCCGCAGTTAGTTATTTCGTCTCATTTAACCACTTTGGTTTAAGAAGTTTAATTTTATGTTCAAACGTGGAGTTAACTCATTGTGCGGTCTAGAGTATAGATACGATTTTTATAGCCTCGTATTCATAATTTAAGGATTATGTAAATCATTACAAACAAAATTTCTAGAACCCACCTCTGCTAAAACCAAGTTGTGGATCCCCGATTTACGTCATATAAAATACAAAGTGTGTAATACATTATCTGGATTCATTTCTAATTAAATCAATCAATTAATTTAATTAACTAGGGTTGTGGAGCTGATTTCAAAATAATCTAGTCAAAATAATACAAAATATAATACGTCACCCAATATCAGCTTCTGTCGGCTCAAAACACACACTGATTAATTAAGATTTTACACTATCAAATTTTACTAGTTACTAATTTTAACAATACTAAAATTATTGTTTCAATTTTACAATTTTTCTTTTCTCAAAACTTTAATTTTGAAATATCGAAATTAATGTCGAAATAATCTCGAATAGAGTGATGAGTCTCGAAGGCTGAGGGCCCGAATGAATCCTTCTCGACGACTGTCCTTTTGCTAATATCGTCTCCCTTCTCTACCTTTCGACTTTCTCCCTCTTCCTGTAACAGAAAAACACACGAGAGCATCTGATTCGTCTTTTGATTGTCTCCTGCGCACCCCTGAATTTTTATTGGTGGACAGAAGAAATGGTGTTTCAAAGTTCCGCCTTTTGACACACCTCGGTGTTCCTGAATGGTCCGATTTTGGCTTCACAATTATTTCTCATGTTCCCATGGTGTTTTTTTACTTTCGCGCAATCTGGTTGCAATATATGGCATTGTTTATTACACTTACAAAGATTTCTAAGTTAAAATTGACGACTTTATCAAATTTATGACCGACCCTAACGCAATTTTAAAAACTTAAGCTAATTTATTGTTTGTTTATGGATAGGCTCAAAGAAATTTTGTTTTAAGACGTATTTCTCAGTATTTAATTTATTTCATTTCTTTATTTTTTTGTTCTACCATTCTTTTAACATTTAGAGTGATTTATCTCTCAAGCCGTTTGCTTTCTAAAAGCAAAACTTAAAGTAACGGCCATAAAAAAATCTATGATGAATAGGTATGACTATCTCAATTACTTCTAACTGCTTTGCACCTTCTTCAGGGCTGTCTATTTTAACACTAAGCTCACAATCTGATGTATCTACACTTATTGCATCAACGCTTATATTATCCTCATAATTTGGCTCACAACTTCTTTTTTCCATATTTTCTTTTTCCCTTGGGTGAACCGCAGAACATCTTAAATACAACCACGAATTAATAATATTCATTTTATTAACAAAGATGGTGATGGTATCTTACTTTGAAAATTTAAACACATTTTAATTTTTTTTAAGATGTGACCAGAAAGTTTTCGGATTTATTCCTTTACTTGTGCTATAAGACCTACCTATCTGCCAAGTTTTATGATTCTAGGTCAACGGGAAGTACTCTATAGGTTTTCTTGACAGACACGACGGACGGACGGACAGACAGACAGACAGACAGACAGACAACAAAGTGATGTTATAAGGGTTCAGTTTTTCCTTTTGAGGTACGGAACCCTAAAAAGTACGTTAAATAAAAGAAAAAAGAAAAATGTAACTATAGATTTGTATGAAAAGTAACCTTTATATAAACCTTTGATTTTTTAAGTCTTAAAATAAATAAGTCTTTTAAAGCCGATGATTTTTGTCAGCCCTAGCACAGAGTACAGTCTATTTGGGCTGCAAATTGCAAACACCAGTCTCAGTTTTTATCTAGTTTTGGTCTACAAAGTTTGGTGTAAAATGTTCACTTTTCATTAAGTTTTTGATTAAATAAATAAAATATAGGTACTTGCTTTGATTTCTGGTCAGTTTTCGGAAAGTTTTTTTTTTTAAAACCGGTTTTATGTCTTTTTGAAGTCAACCACAACCTCTTTTTTGTACCTTTCCTCACTTCTGAAAATGTATTACAAAATGAATCATGGAGGAAGAATCTAATAAAATACTAAGTATATAAAATATCTTACTATTGTTACCATAGCAAAACAATTGTTATGTATTGTACACTTACTCATATTTTAATCCAATGGAGTCAAGTAAATAAAAGTAGCACTAGCTGATAACTAGTAAGATTTTGCTTGTAAAAGCACAAATTGAAGTGTTCTATAAACGCGCATGCAAGCCACACCAACAAACCACTGCTAATAGGAAACGTTCAAGTAGAAAACGGTTTACCAACTACAATTTTGGAGTCAATTTACACAATTGATCCTATCTCACTCTTTTTTCTCTTAGTTTTCGGAAATTGATTGGAATTAAAACAGTAATATTGTGCTAACACAATATTACTGTTTTAATGGTTTTACATCAATTTCCGAAAACTAAGAGAAAAAAGAGTGAGATAGGATTATATATATTGACATAATGTCTAAACATTATGTCAATAAACTTTTTAACATATCTAGGATATCCATTATATTTTCTGTCTGTGGTTTTTCCGTAACGGTTTTAATGAATTTACTGTCTCGGAAAATGAGCACAAAGTTTGACCTTTTTGGATTGAAAAATACAAATATTTGAGCCCATATGACTTTCGAACTAAGTATTATATCAGTATATTTATATTATATAAGTATATCAGTATATTATATAAGTATATTTTTAGAGAAATCTGGAAATCATGACTACAGATATCTAGATAGTTTCTCGAATATGCCTACAAAATTTCTTTGTTTTTGATTGCTTGATGTTCAAATGAAAATAAAACAGACATATAATAATACTATTTTCACTTATTTGTTGTTATTATTATATTAAAGTTATGCGTGTTGTGTGTGCGTGACGAGCGTGGAAGAGGATGCAAAAGAGTTGTAGGGTTTTATGCATGCGCTATTGCCAGCGAACATGAGACATATTATTGCCTACAGGCATACGTCTAACGCAAGTTGAAATGTACCAGTGTATTTAGTTAGACCTATCGACAAGTTTGGAGTCGGGTGCAGGTCTAAATGTGGCCCGTGTGTTTAGACTGTTAGTTTCTGTCAGTTTCACGTGTCGTCCCCCGCACTTCACCACCCCGCTTGCACAAATCGAGACAGCACGAAATTTTCAAGATTTCTGGGTGTAATTTCTGGTTTTCGTAGTTCCCACATAATTATAACAATATAAAATATATAACGATAATTTTTTTACTACATAATATTCATTAAATTTTCTAGGTCTGTGGTTTTTCCAAATTTCATTAAATTGCTTCGTTGTCTAGAAAAACGAGCACAAAGTTGGGTCTTTTTTTAAAGAAAAATACAAATCTTTGAGCCCCTGTAATTTTAAAACTACATATTTTTAGAAAAATCTAAAACACCACAGACACAGATATTAGTTTCTAGACTATGTCTGCAAAATTTCATGGACTTTGGTTGCTTAATATTCAAATGAAATGGGAACTACGATTGTATGGAGTAAGTGACGGAGAGAGCTCTGTTAAGCCACATCAAACCGAATAAAATCCGACATTTTGATCGACGAATCTACAGACGTATCATTTATCAAAATCGGTTTAGCTGTTAAGTAGCTACGAGCGGACATACATACAAATAAGTCGAACACATTCCTATTGGATCGGGTAAAAAGCTGACGAGTCAGAGCTTGAAGCTATATAGGTAGTGTTTCAAAGTAGTGTAGGGAGATCGAGAAGAAACGATTAGTAAGGAATTCACTGGGTAGCTGGTATACTATAATAAATAATATTGTTTGTACAACGCAGGAACACGTTATTAAAAAGGATTAATCTAAACTAATTGTTTCCTTTGAAAGCGTATCTGTTTGCACATCGATGCTGTTTGCATACGATTATGGATTTATTAGTAATGTTTGCTGTTCTGCCTCTATATAGATACTGTGCAGTTCGTTTCTAGTCTCTACCTATGCTTTGGGACTGAACATCCTATTTAACGTTGAATAACGCTTAATAAATATGTACTTACCTCTTATATTTTTATTATAGGTTCACAGCTCACAGCAACGGTTGTTGGCATCCTACCTAATCCTAATCCTATTATCCTGTGCGGGTATTAATAATAATAAAATTAGGGGCTATCCTTGCCAACGATCCCCCGTCGATTTCCTACGTATGATATTATTGTTCTTATCTCTATCTGCCCTGGTTCGTGCATTCTCGGTTCCTAGATCGGTACATTTGTGATAACCAAATTTCAAATTGCTGTGATTGGCTGAATTTACTATGTTCTTGCTGCGACAGTGAGTTTGAGCCACTAGCGGAACAATGTTAGCCGGTCAGAAATGATTGCAATTAGTCAACCTGTTTGACGTCCGTGTTCTGATTTCGATTACAAAAAAGAAAAAATTGTTGTTGCAATCATCAATTTTAGCAAATAGTGAAAGAGAGTCGGCCAATCAGAGGTCACAACTACCGTCACACTTTCTGTCACACTATGGCAGTAGGCATACCGAGTAATGAAAACAATTTTTCATTCTGTCTAGGTCGAAGTAGGGTTGCCACCTGGCTCTTTTTGATTTACAGGCTACCACCATCAAAAATACGGGGTTTAGATTTGAAGAAATTTGAAATTTTGAAGTATTTGAAGAATATATATATAGGCGGTGTTTCTCTCTGAAATGCATGGAAAGCCTATTTAGATATTTCAGTTTATTTATAAGTTTTGTATTTTTTCTCTGTATGTTGCCGTATCTTGATTGGTGAACTGTGTTTGCAATGTGGTTTTAAATAAAAGATTTATTTATTTAAATAGCTTTTAAAAACTCTTAGTGTTGTAAAGCAAAATGTTATACATTTCATGCATACAATCTTCTCATTTCAACTTAAAATTACATTTAATTTGTAATTCCACCTTCACAGTATCAATACTATGGCCGTAGCCAGGAATCGATTGCGGGAGAGGTTTTATTAGGGCCGGAACTGAATCCTGTCATGAGGAAAAAAACATTCGCTCAACTTTATGGGCTAATTACCTGGTTAGTGGAATTTCGCCTTTCAATTTGACAGTGAGATAAAATACAACAATAAAAAAGCGCGAGCGCAGTGAGCGTAAGTGTTTTTGGTTCAATACAGAAAAAATTAAAATGAAAGGGAAACGAGTGTAGCCATAGCAAGATTTTATTTTTAAAGCTTCCTATCCATACTAATATTACGAATACGACAGTATATCTATTTGCCTATCTATTTGTTACCCTTTCACGGCCCATCTTCTTTACCAAAATTTTGGTACTTACTATTCAGAGGTAACTTGCATCCCAGACATTTTTTTTAGGCGGCTTTTTAGCCCGGAAAATCCCCCACGGAATTTTTAAAAATCTAAATTCATGCAAACGAAATTGCGGGGTTTACACCAAGTAATAGAAATTCAAAGCGCGAGTGAAGTGAGCGCGAAATGTTTGATATATTTCCAAAAAAAAATTGGTAAGCAAATGCAAGAAATAGTGTAAGTATTATTTTAGGCTTAGGTTTTTGACGGCTTCCCAGGCGCAGTCGCCATTTCGAAATTTCTGGTCTGGTGGGAGGCTTCGGTCATGGCTAGTTATATGGTTAGTATGGCCCTAACGGCCAAGAAATTAGACTGCATCAACACTTACCACTAGAAAAGATTAAAGTCACGGGCTAACTTGTATAAAAAAAGGCTTACATCCTCAAACCAAGCCCCACCGCCTTGGCTACGACCATGATCAATATCGAGTGGGTTTCGGCTACGCATTGCCGCAAAAGGAAAATATTCTTTCTACTGGACATAACGTCAGTGTTTGATTTCGCCAGCCAGCTCCTGCTGAATTTGTAAAAAACCGGCCAAGTGCGAGTCAGACCCACGCACCGAGGGTTCCGTATTCGGGTATTTTTTCCGACATCGACTCGAGACATCAAAAACTGTTATGCATTAAAAAAATATGCATAAAAATAAATAAAAATCTGTTTTAGAATGAACAGGTAAAGCCCTTTCATATGATAACCCACTTGATATATGTAGTTATCTTACTTTGAAAATTGAAAATACTAATATTTGTTCATGAACACATGACAGACGGATAGAAGGACAGATGGACAGACGGACAGACGGAAAGACTGATAGACTGACAGACAACGAAGTGATCCTATAAGAGTTCTTTTTTGCTTTTGAGTTACGGAACCCTAAAAATATTTAGTTTTATTTGCCCCGTATTTTATTTTCATAATTACAGGTTTCTGTATCCTGAAATACGGGGTAACCAGTAAAATACGGGGCCTCTGGCAACCCTATGCGGAAAACACTGTCACATTCAAGTTAATGTCAAATATTTTGTTTTCAATTACAGAAAGCTGCATCAATCATTATTACAATATTTTCTTTGTTGTGATTGGCTGAATTTTTGAGTTTCAGCCAATGAACAGACTGTTTGCCAATTAAACGTCATAACAATATAAATGCCAGAAAGTTTAACCAAATAAAACAAACTTAATGAGAACCTAGTGAGAATGCAAACGGCACACAATTTATAATACATATTATGTTAGTCGTATATAATAGATATTATAGTAGTCGTTCACTTTGGTAATAGTCAGATTGTCATCAGTAAAATTGATATTGGTCGATGTATCGTAAATTATTGTTTCGGTGACAAATATTTTTATTATCTATTTATCTTTGAACAGAATGGAATAGAATGAAATGGAATGGAATACAATGATAAATTTTTATTCCTGTAAACTTTTAGGTAAACTTCAAAGTGTTTTTGGATGGTCAGAAAAATTTACCACTGGTTCGGAATGCCGATCCTACGTTTTCTAGGGTTTCGTACCTCAAAATGAAAAACGGAACTCTTATAGGATCACTTTGTTGTCTATCTCTCTGTCTGTCGTGTGTGTCAAGAAAACCTCTAGGGTACTTCCCGTTGACTCAAAACCATGAAATTTGGCAGGTAACCTAACTGCGTAATTTTGGGTAGTTTTTTTAATCGATAAAGAAAGTTTGCGACATTGTTCAATAAAAAATTTGGATTCCAACTCCTCAACCCTGATGTTGCAGGGGACCTGACTACTAAAGCTAATGGGATTTAAAAAGTGTCGATTATTAATTGATATTGAAGGTATCTATACCAAGTAAACACTTTGTCGTTGACCTCAACCCTGATGCTCTAAGAAATTGCATTCCTAAATCCTGGTGATCCCTCGGGATTTGAAAAGGATCATCCGTTTAAATATTCTTACGTGATACAGAAACAAGTTGCATCCCGGGGACGGGCTATTACGGAGAGGCAACTTTTGTTCTGGGAAATGAAAGGATCGGGATTTTTAAAAACCTAAATCCACGCGAGCGAAGCTGCGGGCATTAGCTAGTTGTAAATATATTTAGAAGCTACTATAAGATAATAGATAAGGTACTTATTTCCTTATATTTTTATTGTATGGCAGCGCGCGGTTTTAAATTATAAAATGCACGTCCTGTCCTTTTCTGTAATACATTTTTTTCTCAATATCTACCGCTTTATCTCATAGCAAAAGTCCGTAAGACATAATACAGTGAAAATAAGCAAAATATACAATTTTTGCAGTTTCCACGTCAGTACCTGTCGAATTTTTCTAACAGTGTAAGCAGCAGAGCTGAGTTTACCATCAAGTGTTGATATGTGGGTGTTCCATAGAAGCTTTGCATCTAACATTATACCGAGAAACACGGGGTTCTCCTTTATTTTCAACATATCATAGATTTATCAATGAATTTATGTCATTTAAGGTCCTGGTATTGGGCAGTGTGAATTCAACACACTTAGATTTCTTTGCATTTGGAAGTAAATTGTTAGCAATAAATCAGAGAGTGACCTGTGATATGGCATTACATATATTATGGCATTGTCA